>NW_007246346.1:1166947-1177838 GCF_000164805.1 Carlito syrichta | reverse complement strand
GGAGGAGGAGGAGGAGGAGGAGGACGAGGAAAGAAAATAATATTTTTTGAGTGCTATTATATAATTATTCCTTGTATTTCAATATTTAATGCTCTCCCAAATTTGTGAGAAGGCGATATCATTATCTACCACTCCCTTACTTTTTTAATAAAGAAATTGAAGTTTAGTGTGGTTAAGTAACTTTTGACAAAAAAAAAAAATTGGCATTCTGGTTCTCAGAATTATACTATTGACCATGTCTATCATTGTCACTGAATAATCATATTGAATAATATGATTGAAGCAATATCATACATACTTATAATATCAATAGTCTTTATTGAGGGCTCACTCTATCCAGGTTATTTGGTAAACAATTTTCACATTTTCTTCTTGCAAGAACTCTACATGATATTAATCAGGACTCTTGTAAGCAGGAGATGCCATCTAATTCAATTGAGTTTAAAATGGCACACTCTGTACCTCACAGCAGAAAGGGTGTGTGGCCTTGGTGCTTGCCTGATACTGTTAGATTCAAATTCTTAGCCAGATAACCACCTATCTATATTTCTCTTCTTATCTCTTGACTCCATTTTACTATGTATTGGCTTATTAGGCAGGCTTCCTCTGTCTATGGTCATCCGCACAAGTGACCTTATTAGGAAAGGACACAGATCCCCCCACTGGGATTAGCACTGATTCCCAGACAATAGCTGTGTACAGGTATGTGGGATAATCTGATTGGTCAACTCACTAACAGGGCCACCACTCAAGTGTGTTGAAGGGACACAGTTGATGAGTCCACTGGAATCCCAATGATGTAATTTCTAAAAGAAAATAAAGCTTGTTATTATCAGAAGGGATTGGACAAAAAGTATTCAGCTGACCCTTGAACAATATGGGTTTGAACTGTGCAGGCCCACTTATACCCAGACTTTTTCAATCTTTGCAACTAAACGAGGGAAGAAACCACAGTGTTTGTGCAAAGTGAAAATGTCTAAAGGGAAGGTTGGCTTTTCATATGCAAGGGTTCCCAAAAACCCTTATGGTAGGATTTGAGTATGCAGGGATTTTGGTACTTGCCAGTGTCCTGGAACCAATCCTCTGCATATACCGAAGGAAGACTGTATTAGATAATCATTAGCTGGTAAAAATAATGCTCATGCCCTAAGTTACCTGTCTGATGTACAGAACTAGCTAATGACAATGATAAGTTTCAGACTCCGGACTTAATAGATTTCATAATCCCTATTATCTACCTTGTAATCACTATGCAATGTTTATTAATAGAAAGACAAAACTGTTTAATAAGTATAAACTCTAGTTACAATTTTGCAAGTACTTTCTCTATTTTTTATAGTAATTGTGTTAATGGAAGAAAAATACTGGATTTTCAAATAAATGTATAATTCACTTGCTCAAATCTTTATTTCTAGAAATGATGGAATAGGATAATTCAAGCTAAGAAAACAAAGTATTTTTTTTTAGAAAAGCAAAGATGTCTTGAGTGTATATTGGTTTAAGTTTTAATGATGGCAACAGTCACCGTTGACCAAATAATTGTTCATTAGTCAGTTATTTATATGTCATGTCAATTGTTTAGAAGAATACTTTGTTCTCAAACTTGCATACTAATTCAAATTCTCTTGTTCATTAGTATTTTGAGCATATATCTTATATATGGTCTCTCTTACTTTGAGTAAACTCTTCAACAAATTGTTTTAATTTCTATCAAGCAAATGATGGCCTTTGTATTTCTAATTTGCTTTCGAAAATCTTTGGAAATGATTCATTCTCTCTTTAATAAAATATAGACTAAAAATATGTTGGAAGTATGGGGAGCTTCTGGGCTGAAATGCAATTAACTCCCATCTAAAGGAATTTAATTATAAAAGTCTGATTTGATTTATCCAGTCATCTTCATGAAAACACCGTAGTAGATTGTGTACCTATGTTTTTCCCTATGTGGACAAATAGCTTGCCTGAAGAAGCATCAGTCTTTGTGAAAGATAACACCTCTACACCTCCCTGAACTTACACCCATCATCAACTACTTCCTGCTAAAAAAATCACACTTCATCTTCCATAAAGTGCTATTTTAATCTTGAATTTTTATTTTAAAGGCGTGTCCTATCCAAAGACCTTTATCTCATGTGACATGCATTCATGCAGTCACATACTTTTTCAAGTTAACTGCAACACTCTATTTTTTTTGCTTGAAGTGTGCACAAAATGATCAAACTTTCTTTTCAAAGACAACATACGCAGGGGTATTCATTACTCCACCAAAATAGATCTGATATTTTGATACCCACAATTCTCCATCTGTATGCCAGATGCTTGAAGTCACGTGGCACTGCTCATATTTTAAACAAATAAATGTGAAATATACAAGATGGGTAAAGGGCAGTGCCAATGCTTTACATGTGTGCCACCATTATTCAGTGCTATATTAATCCTCCCTGAGATTTTAAATATCATTTGAAAAATGAATGCTGCAATTCTAGGGAATAGATACAGAAAAATAAATCAACATATTAAACTGTTCCATACTAACCTCACATACATTAACTTTGGAAATCTTCTCAAGACAAAGAATAAATATTTGAATTATGTTGACCTGAAACACAAAATTCGAAAGGTCATTGAATCGTGGACACATTTTGTGTGAAGGATTGCTTTCTTAGTTTCAATGAGATTTGGGCTTTTAAATTATTTACCAAAATAAACTCTACAAAAATTTAGATAAGTTCAATTTTAAGATTTGTTGTGAAAGCAATATCTTAGCCTAAACCTTTATACAAGTAGGTTGATGCAACTTCAATCATTATAAATATATACTTTTGTAATTTTTCTTATCATTTTGTTTCATTTGAATTTTGAGTTTTTTGGTGTCCTCTTTGAATCAGCATAATTGTTAGGATAGGTTATTTCATTAATTTCCTGTATGCTTTTACTGCTCTTTCAATTAGTTTTCTCTTTATTGATTCAAAATTCTACTGTTTAGATAACTTCTTCTTTTTTTCAATTTTGAATTTTTTATTTTCTCCAAACGTTTTCTCAAATTGATCATTTTTTTAAAAGTTTGTTACCTGAATTTTCTTCTCCTCATGATCCTACCTATCTTTATTTATTTATTTATTTATTTATTTATCAATATTTATTATTATGATGTTGTGGGGTACAGTTAAGAGTTAGGTATACAATTACGTTTCATTCAGGCACCCTGTTGATAAGAGGTGTTTCCCCGTCCCCAGACAGATATTTGCTACTGTTAATCCCATCTCCCTCCCCCTCCCATAGTTTCCCAGTACCGTCAGTCATTTTCTTATAGTATTACATTGGATGTTATAGATAAATGGCTTTTCTGCCTTTAGATTTCTTTTTTTTTTTTTAGAAAATTCCCTTAAATGGCTTTTCTGCCTTTAGATTTCTTTTTTTTTTTTTTTAGAAAATTCCCTTTGAATACCTCTTTATCTTTAAAATAGTACCACTTTTCTTGCTTTCTGTTTCAATGAAACTTTCATGGTTCTTTGTTGTTCTTGAGATAAATTCCAAATGTTTTACCCTAGTTTTCATATTGTGCTAGATTATGGACAGAATATTTTTCTAATCCTACTTATCACTTCATTAAAACCAGGGTACTGTGTTTAGAATTTCTCTCACTCCTTATTTGACTTTCAGCATCCAAAAGCATGGAAGACAACCTCATCTATCTTTTCTGACAACAGAAATATTTCTGAGTGGTCAAATTCAATATTCAAATTTAAAATGATGAGTTTAAATAAAGGAGGGACATTTCTCAGTTATCCCTATTCTAATGGAAAACGTGCCTACACTCATATGAAAACTGTATGTACACAAGTTCATTTGTATGGAAAAATATACACAAATCTGTAGATCTTTGACTAATAAAGTGATAGGTGGATTTTATATTTTAAATGCTGCAGATTTTATTTAATAATAATATAATACAATAAAAGCATTATTAAAATAGTATATAAAGAAACAGAAAAAACATGAAAAAAACTTGTAAAACAACTAACCGTTTTCTGCTAAAATTAATTCAGTAATTAAATATAGACTTCATGAAAAAAATTTGGTTTCTTGAACTGTTGTTCAAGTTCTCTTTTGTTCACTTTTTATGTAAATATCTGTTCTCCCCAATTAGATTATTAAGTTAATGAGAAAGATGACTTTTTCTTAGATTATTATGAAAAATTAAAAGTAATTAAAAGAGCACTTGACAAAGTAGGGAATAAATAAATATTTTATTTGATATAATTTTATCTTTTATTTATTTTCTATAAGGACTCAGCTATTAATGTCTATAGTGTTTATTATTTTACCTTTTAATATATTAAAAATATAGTCAAAGCCTTAACTCACTTTTGCATGTATGTCAGAGAAGGAAATATGTAAATATATCTCTGTGATTTTAGAAAATGTCTTCTGTATTACAGAATTATTAAAGCCAGAGGCTGTTCTTTCTTACTAACTAATGTTGGTCATTTAGCTTAATTCTCAACTTTTTCTAATAATTATAAATGGAGTAATAAATGAATGTTCTTATGTTGGTGACATAAGTAGTGCACTTAATCATGACACATACATTGAGAGAATGAATAGAAAAGTAAACAATTTCAATTTTCATATAACCTTGTAATCTGCAATCCTTCTAAAAGGAATTAACTTTTAATTGGTTCTTAGGATATTTGTGGCTACAAGATATTATTGCATGCAAATGTTTTGAAACCCAAATATATAACAAATAGAAGATGGGTTACAAGTATTGGAAGAATTAACAAAGTAGGTCACAAAAATTAAATAAAATGTTTCTCCCTTTGAGCTTCTTTCATGACATCATCCTTTTCTCATGGCTAAGACCAAGCTCTGAGAAAACCATCATGCCAATTGCTCAGTCCTTAGTATGTAGAATGGTGCCTGGCTCTTGGCATGGAGTCAAGCATGTGTTGAATGGAGAGAAACAGGTGAGTCTGGTATCCTATCCATAGGGTCCCAGGGCCACAGAGCAAAGGCAGACTTTCCTGGGTCCACCAACTGAAAAATATTGAAGAAGGACTACTGTCCTTGTCAAGTTCATATTCTTATTCCTGAGGTCTGGAGGGGTTATAAAAAAGTTGGCTAGGAAAAAGGTGCTAGGAAGGTTTAGTGGCAGCCACAGAGAACTATTGTAAAGTACATGTAGTGTACCCTGTCTCTAAACGTGTTTGTTCAATGGCCAAAATACATACCAAAAACCCCTGTTGGAAGTACAACGTGTGGGTGATGCAATTTCCCCTGAGGAGAAGCATGAGCTGCAGTCTCCCAGCAGGGGAAAATTAATTCCGACTCATTTGAATGTTTTCTGCAGCATCTCTTTGAATCCCTAAACTTGTCAAAGAGCACTGAGTCCTCTCCTCCAGTTTTTATAATTATTTCTCAAAGTTTCTAGAAATGTGGTGAAGTGGCATTGAAAGCAAAATGTCGTCATGCAGCAGATACCTTATGATGGAGCAAAGCTTCCATTTAAACCCTAGAATATGCTATTTGGCTTCAAGTGGCTTTACTTTTTGTAATGGATAAAATATGGATAATCTTTTGAATATTGACACCAGGCTTTTGAACCAAGAACCTAAATTGGAAAGCTAGAAAGTAGTTAAGCTTTCCCTAGGAACAAAATAAATACAAGAGATAAAGACTTCAATTCTTTCTTTTACAAAACTATCACTCACAAATGAAAGTACATATTTTCACATCTGTCTTACTCTTCCACTACTGCAGCTTCTCAAATTCTAATTATGACTAAAAAAAAAAAAATTTTAATGGAATGATTTAGAAATCAATGTTATTTTGTTGTTGCAACTGAGACCGCACTTATTATAAACATGACAAACTCTATTATTCTACCCAAAAAGTCATATTTTAAATTATTCTTCACACATTTTAATGATATTCTGCATTGTTCTTAATGAAGGTCAAGCCCGCGAGATAATATGCTATTATTGGCTGAATTCTAGCTATTTGGTATGCGTTCTACATTTGACAAGAATACTGCTTCAGAAGAAGCAATTCATTTACATAGAAAATGTTTTGCCATAAGCAAACCAAAGCATGCCCGCATCCAAATATAGAAATGTGTTGGTGAATTGATAGCTTCATTTTGTGAAGAATTTTGTACATATGTATTTATACATATATATTCTCTCAGGCTCAGGAGATGAAGATAAAATGTATATACTGAAGGTATTGTTCTCACTTGATCTTTTGCCAATTTGTCCTACTTTGTATGTGTTTCATAACTAGTTAATCATTTAGTTGATCTCTTACTTACCAAGGACAACATATTTGGCATTTTATTTAAACCTCACAAAAGCATTAACGATAGTTTTAATATGTTTTACCTATGAAGAAACTTAAGTTTTGAATCTCCATGTTTTTAAGTGGCAAGGCCAGGCTAAACTCAAATACACTCTCATTTTTGATCCAATATATATTCTACCCTAGAATGAAAATGTAAGGAAGGTGGGTCTCAATCTTTTTATCCTTTTCAAAGCAAGATAACCAGAAATTATGTACATAACTTACATACTTAACTAATTATGTATTAGTCACATTTTTTTCACTTTGTGTTATGTGTAAACATGCTTTAAATAATATAGAAATTTTATAGTGAAAATACGCACTAAAATGAATGATTTTTAGATCATAAATGCAGAATAAATCTGGCAGTTGAATAATTTTCCTATAAACTTAATCAATGCACAAAACAAATTAAAATCCTTTTGTTAGAATTGATGGAGATGATTGATTAATTTTTTTTTTGAATTTTAGCCCTCAAAAGCAGCCTGAGTCGGAGTGGGATTTATAAATTGATTTCCTTTTGAGTGATTATAGATACCCTAGGCCAGTTCTTACATTTTGCTCAATTTTTATAGCTCTTTCTTGTGGCTCCCTCAATTTGTTGTTTTTCTGGACTTATTTTTTTTTCTCAAAACTGAACTTGATTACTTCAATGAGTTCTCAAAGAACATGGAAAGGACAACTAGTTTTTGAACTTTTATCCATTATGACCGATGGAAACGAAATCATCAGTCAACTGTACCTGAACCCTAACCAACACTGATTCACATTTATATATAGAAAGAAAAAAATAGTAAAAATAAAAGGAGAGAGTAACAGGGAAATTCGGGGAAGTGTAGATGAGATGGTTTAGAGAGAAATTGTTGAGAGCAGTAGGTACAATTTCTCTATTCAGTTCAGGCGCACATGTCTCCGTGACTCCAGGAGACGTAACAGTTGTCACAATTCCAGAGTCTACCTATAAGCAATGAATGAAAAGATGGGAGTCATAAGTATGATGAGAGGAACATTCTGTTCAATCTTGTACAGTCTTGTCTACCCCTTAATGGAGACATATTGAAGTATCTACAAGAGAGGAGGTATATGGCAAATCAAGAAGTCTAAGAGAGAACATGTTTTCTAGTTTTATGTCCACAAAGCCCTTGTCAGGGTCCCTTATTTCTTTGTGCTGCTGAATATTTCATTTTAAATAGAACAATAGTTTGTATGTGCTTTTAGCCACGACTCTTTCCTCAGACCTGAGAGACCACAAGTAATGAGAGTAAAAATGGAGTGTCCGAAAGACAAGGAACAAGAGGCATCTGGGATACCGGTCTTCTTTGAGGCTTCGGAACAGGAATACATTGTCTTAGTGTGTTACACACACTTTAATTCATCTACTCTATGAGCCTTGCAAACTGGATATAAGAATTCATGAAAACAAAATTAATGAAATGAATAAAAAATTAATTAAAACAAAATGAGGATACAGATGAAGGATCTATTTCTAACTTAATTTTGATGGAAACATGCGCTGATGCTCAGTTTCCCCATAGTGAAACCAGACTCATATGGTGCCTATTTCCTGCCCTTTTTTTTTTGAGTTGGAGTCTCACTTTGTTGCCCAGGCTGGAGTGCAGTGGCACACTCATGGCCACCGCTGCCTCGATTTGCTGGGCTCAGGTAATCCTTCCGCTTCAGCCTTCCAAGTAGCTGGAACCCAGGCACTCACCACCATGCCTGGTTAATTATTTTTTTATTTATTGCAAAGACGAGGTCTCGCCATGTAGTCCAGGCTGGACTCGAATCCGTGGACTCAGGCACTCCTCTTGCCTCTGTTTCCCAAAGTGCTAGGATTACTCAAGAGCCACTGCACCTGGTCCTCCCTTTTCTTACAGAAAATCCAGACACAGACATTCGCACACATCACAGTCTACTTCTCACAAATAGAAGTAGAAAGGTATATGCTCTAAGTACACTGAAATTATTTTTATTTTTATAAATTAATTTGGAAAATTATACCTACATTCCTCTTGTGTCTGATGGAGAAATATGAGATTCATCTCCCTTATTTATAGTCATCCACTTTTTCAAAATTTTTAAGAACTCTCTTATGTAAGATGATTTAATGCCCACTCATTCCAAATAGCAAAACCTTAAATAAACTTAGGTACATTATTGAAAAGCGTCCAAATCTATAGCCAAACTAGGTGGAAATCACCTCTTAATGTTTAACAATTTTATTTTTGAGTTTGCCAACTTTATTATCTGGATAACAAATTATCAGATGCACATGAAGGCTGGTATTGATACGGTCACCCAATTTCTTTTTCTCTTGCCGTCTGAACTACAAGAACCACAATTCTGTGTGTTCTTCTCTTTGCCACACGGCCGAGATTGATTACTGGAACTCTCTCTCTTCCAGCTTCATCTCCACTGGTGGGCCTGGAGGTGAGACCCCTTCCCAGTCTGTGAGATGCTCGGACAGTTTTATGTCCACAAGGCCTTTCAAGGTCCCTCATTTCCTCATGTTACTGAATATTTCATTTTAGAAAGAACAGTAGTGTGTGTGTATGCTTTTAGCCTCGTTGCAGCAAGTGTTCTCTGGCTGTTTGTTTTGCAATAAAGCAGGAGATAATGCACTTTCTGGCAATGAAGAGCCATGTTCTCCTTTCTTTTTATGTCATCAATTCTTCTTATAGCTAAGAATCTTGACTGATCACACTTACCTTCTGTTTTATTAATGATTTCATTTTATAAACACCTGTATGTATAAATTGGTATTAAGTGTGTGAACACGGAGATATGGATTATAACTTTAAGAGAAAAATCAGGTTGTGCATGCATGAAGGAAGGCCCTATCAGGAAACATTCTGACATTTCTGTATTTCCCATCATTCTGCAAGGGAGATAAGCAAAAGTCATATACAGTGATTATGTGCATGCGTCAGAATTGGGTTCTCTGGATTTTATTCCTGACTCTGCCACTTATGAGGGGGTGCGGGGGGTGCCCCCAAAGACCTGGAATTTATTTATAAACAGTTGTGTATTTATTCTTATATGTTTAGATTTCAGTCACCTTCAAAGCACTCTCTGTTTGATGCAACACACCTATCGAGGTGTTTTTCCCACTGCTCAAAATAGTTTTTGAACTCTTACATTTTGATGTCTTTTAGTACTTCTGCCATTTTTTGGTTTCACTTCTTCCACAAAAGCAAAACGCTTTTCTTTCAGGAATTTTTCGTCTGGGGGAACAAAATAAATCATTTGGGGTAAGACTGGGTGAATAGGGAGGGTGAGGCACAGGATTGGTTTTGTTGAAAAACTGCTGAACTCTCAGCACTGTGTGCGCAGGTACACTCGTAAATCACCCATCAGGAAATGGGCAAACACACTAAAAGAATCTCCAAAAAAAAAATTCACTGAAGCCAAACGCAGTCTCTCAGCAGCACTAGCTGATCCACTGATGGGTTCCCAGAACACTCACCTAGCAGAGGAAGCCTGTCGTACAAGTGGACCGCCCTCCAAAAGATAATTCCCTTTTTTGGGTCCACTCTTCTATTTGCCCTATCCCCTTGAGCAAGCTATTTCAATTTTCTATTCCTCAATTATTTCGTTTGTAAAACTGAGAAAAGTACTAATCTTGGAGGGTAAGAATGAAGAACAAATTAAGGACTTAGAGCAAGGGTCCCCAAACCCCCAGTCACAGACTGTGTGGGTCTGTGGCCTGTTAGAAACCCAGCCCACAGCAGGAGGTGAGAGGGGCAGAGCTCCGTCTCCTGTCAAATTACTTAGTTTCTCACATGGAGCTAAGTAATATAGAGCCCTCCCATGCACTGCTCACGACAGGACGACAACACCCTTCCCAAGAATGCAGGAAAAATAATGAAAACACACATGAATCAACCGATGGTCTCCCACACCAACCCCCCACCCACCATCCCTGACACCTTCCTCCCCACCCCTCCTCCATGAAAAAAAAATGATCTTCCATGAAACTGGTCCCTGATGCCAAAAAAGGTTCAGGACCATTGACTTAGGGCACTGCAGTTAGTCCTTGACACCTATGAAGTATTGAATTAATGTTAGATGCTATGCCTGTCGTGTTGATAAGCTGCTTGCAAATAAATGTTGATTTCTACTGGATTTATGGCTTGTGCTCCTAAAAGCATGTACTACATGGAGAATATATTTGTTTGTTCTGTTCGCTCTTGTTTTCCTGTTACCTGGAACAATGCTCAGGCATATATAATTGGTGTTCAATATATATACAGTGACTGTTTGAATGAAAGAATGAATGAGGGATGGTTATCTGGAAGATAGCATATATATATTTACACTTGTGTTTGTATATATACATATACACATACAGACATATAATATATATGGGCAATTTATTTTTTTATGAAAAATTAAGCAATTAACCTCACTATTAACTAGGAATTAATTGGCTACTTTTTTTTCTTTTTTGAGTTGGAGTCTCACTCTGTCGCCCAGACTGGAGTGCAGTGGCTGCTCCCGGCCACTGCAGCCTCGACCTGCTGGGCTCCGGCGATCCCTCTGCCCCAGA
>NW_007246346.1:1132627-1166927 GCF_000164805.1 Carlito syrichta | reverse complement strand
ACTGCAGCCTCGACCTGCTGGGCTCCGGCGATCCTTCTGCCTCAGCCTTCCAAGTAGCCGGAATTATAGGCATGCGCTACCACGCCTGGCTGATTTTTTGATTTACTGTAAAGATGAGGTCTCACTGCCCAGGCGGGTCTCGAACCTGCGGGATCAGGCAATCCACTCACCTCAGCCTCCCAAAGGCGCGGGATTACAGGCTGAGCCACTGAGCCCGGCAATTGGCTACTTTTGTATGAAAATTTAAGGTCAGTCTTCAGTCCATTCACATTCAGGCTAATTATTGAGATGTGAGAGTTTATTCTTGTCACCAGTTACTTACAGAGTTTGTTGTTGTTGCTGCTGTTTGTTTGTTTGTTGTCTTTCTTTGGATTTTTTGGGTTGATTCATGTGTATTTTCATTATTTTTCCTGCATTCTTGGGAAGGGTATTGTCGTCCTTTTATTCCTTTTTTCTATGTTTAATACTTTGTTAAGTGTTTCTTGTAAAGCTGATCTGGAGGCAGTGTAAACTCTTAGGGATTGAATGTCTGGGAAGGATTTTAATTCTCCGTCACTGATGAAATTTAGCTTAGCTAGGTAGTTAATTCTTGGTTGAAATTGTTTACCATTAAGAACTTTGAAGATTGGGTTCCAAGCTCTCTTAGGCTGAAGTGTTTCTGCAGATAAGTCTGCTGTTATTCTAATTGTAGATTATTCTGACCTTTCTCTCTTGCTGCCATTAGAATCTTTATTATACCTATTTTGTGCAGGTGAATTACTATATGTCTAGGAGTTGGTCTTCTCATTTGTTGTCTTGCAGGGGTTCTCTGAATTTCTTGTGTTTGAATGGTGGTGATTCCTAAAAGATCTAAAAATCAACCTCCCATATGACCCTGCAATTCCCCTACTGGGAATATACCCAGAGGAACTCATTCTATGAACAAGATACCTGCATGTGCATGTTTATTGCAGCATTATTCACAATAGCAAGAACATGGAAAGAGGACTAGATAAAAAAATGTAGTACATATACAAGATGGAATATTAAGCCATAAAGAAGGACAAAAAAAACCAGGCTTGGTGGCTCAGCCTGTAATCCCGTGCCTTTGGCAGGCTGAGGTGAGTGGATTCCCTGAGCCCGTGGGTTTGAGACACACCTGGGCAACTTGGCAAGACCTCATCTCTACAACAAATCAAAAAATTAGCCGGGCGTGGTAGCACGTGCTTGTAGTTCCAGCTACTTGGAAGGCTGAGGTGGAAGGATCACCGAAGCCCAGCAGGTCGAGGCTGCGGTGTCGTGGCCACTGCACTCCAGTCTGGGCGACAGAGTGAGACTCCAATTAAAAACAAAAACAAAAAACACAAAAAAAGAAGGACAAAATTACAAACTTTGTAGCAACTTGGATAGACTTAGAGTCTATAATACTGAGTGATCTATCTCATAAACAAAGAACCAAGTATCACATGTTCTCACTCATAAGCAGACCTTGAACAACTATCGTAATGCTATAAGAAAGGGATTGGCAGTAGTGGGAACCTGCCAGGGGAAGACAGAGGCAGGACTGGCAGTAGTGGGTAACTGCCAGAGGGGGATCACCTCATCAACAAGGGTGACTGCAAAATGAATATTTGTATACCTAACTTGGGATTGTACCCCACATATTTACAATTTTAAAAAGGGACCAAAAAAAAAAAAAAGAAAGATGAGAAAAGAAAATGTAAGGGCAGTCAATTTTAAGCAAATAAAAATAAGGATAGGCAACTAGATCTGAGTTGCAAAACCCAAACACCTAGAAGAAATTTAGTATCAGCGGGGCTACGACACTGTGGATAGGACACATAGGCACATACCTCAGGCTGGAAATTCTGCTCTTAATTTTGTTGTGAAATCTTAGTTAAGGCAATGACCACCTCTGAAATTGTTTTCTATTGAATAATTGCTGGTTTGCTGAAATGATTACCTAATTTTAATACTTCCTTCTAATTGATTTCTGAAGAACTGGAATTAATGAACTCCTTTTTCTTCCCCACCCGCACTGCTTGGTGACACATCTCCAGTGCCCTCCTCTCCACTCTAAAAGTGTCATAAGATTGTATAAGTTACTGATCATCTGGGCTTATCCACCCAGGAAGCTCTAGGTAAGACATACTGTACTTGAATTCTTACCCCATGTCCTTTTCTATGGAAAACATGTCTAAGTGTTTTCTAAGTCCTTGAAATTCCTCAAGCGGTCAAGTTCATAAGATTACTTATTGTTATGTCTGTGTTCTTATCTCCACCCATGCATCAGATGCTGCTGCTTTATCTGTGTTGCTGTGTCAACCCAAATATGGACTCGGCCTTTTCCTTTGAATTTCCTCCAATAAACCTACACACATGAGGCTCTTGTGAGACTAACCAACATTTTTGAAGAGATGGAAGCAATGAGTGATAGCACAGGAACTCAAAGTGTTTCATATTGAATATTTTATTTTTTTATGTCAAAAAATATATTTATTGTTTTTTAAAATGTGATTCAGTGAATCTTTTTCAGGGCATATGTTCCCTTCCCAAAATGCCCTTGCTCTGGTGATGCCCATCAATGCAATTGCTTCTTTGGACTAATTTCTTTTGCTACTCCATTCTCACAAGCAAGCTTTTCTCTCTTCTTCCTTATGCTCCTTATCAAGACATCTTCCTGAAAATGAGATTTTTTTTTTCTCCATGAATTATTTTGTTCCTAACCATGCATCTCCCAAGTCTGTCAGGCATACTTAATTTTCTAGGCCAATGAGATATGAGAAAAAAAATGATGTGTTTAACCTCTTTGTTCCATCTTAAAGTAAACAGATCTGATTTCACCTTCCTCTCTACCCTTTCTCTGTCATGCGTGCTCATTGATAGATGTGGTGGTCATCTGTCTTAGACCTGGTTAATACTGAATGACAAAAATAAGATAGAAGGATCTTGAACTCTGATGCTTCTGAGAAGCAAAACCACTAACCATATAAGCTTGGACTTATCTGTGAAAAAGAAATGTGTTTCTATTTTGATTGATCTCCTTTTAAATTAGGTATTTATTGCATGTAGCAAACATTGCATTAACTTTATAATTAATCAATCATTATTTTTTGATTCATAACCATTGTGCATAGTTATGGGCTACATGTGATGTTTTGATACACACATACAATTTGTGTATCAAATCAGGATAATCAGGAAACCTATTAGGTCAAACAGTTATCATTTCTTTGTGTTGGAAACATTCCAAACCTTCTTTTCCAACTATTTTGAAATACACAATAAATCACTGTTAACTATAGTCACCCGATTATGCTATCGAACGCCAGAACTTATTCCTTCTAACTGTATGTCTGTACCCATTAACTAACCTCTCTCCATCTCCCCAACCCTTCTCAGCCTCTGGTAACCATTCTATTTGCTATCTTCAAGAGATCAAATTTTATTTTTTTAGCTCACACATAGGAATGAGAACATGCTATATTTGCCTTTCCATGCCTACCTTACTTACGTAATGACCACTAATCCCTTCTATATTGCTGCAAATGACAGAAGTTCATTCTTATTTGAATGCCCGAATAGTATTCCACTGGGTATATATACCACAATTTCCTTATCCATTCATCTGTCTATGGGCATTGAGATTGACTTCATATCTTGGTTATGGTGGATAGTGCTGCAATAGACATGGAGTAAATCAATCTCTTTGACGTACTGATTGCCTTTCTAAAATTTTTTGGATATATACCCAGTAGGAGGATAACTGGATCATATAACAGATTTATTTTCAGTTTTTTGAAAAAAGACTCCATACCATCTTCCATAGTGGCTGTACTAATTGACATTCCCACCAGACGTGTACTGGTATTCTTCGTGTCCTCACCAGCAGTATTTTTTGTCTTTTTGATAGTAGACATTTTAACTGGGGTGAGATATCTCATTGTGGTTTTCAGTTGCATGTTTTTGATGATCAATAGTTTTGAGTGTTTTTTCCTGTGCTTGCCAGTTACTTGTATGTATTTTTAAAATAAATGTCTATTCAGACCATTTGCCCATTTTAAAATCAGATTATTTGTTGTTTGTTTGTTGTTTTTTTCACTATTGAGTTGTTTGTTTTACTTATATACTCTGGTCATTAATCTCTTGTGGGGTGGAGAGTTTGCAAATATTTTCTCTCATTCTATAGGTTGTCTCTTCACTTCATCGATTGTTGACTTTGCAATGCAAAAGCTTGATGTAATGCCACTTGCCTAACATGTGCTTCTGAGGTAAAAAAAATCTTTACCCAGAACAGTGTCTTGAAGGGTTTTACCAGTGTTTGCTTATAATGATTTCACAATTTTAAGTCTTATATGTAAACATTTAATTTATTTTTATTGCAATTTGTATATGATGAGAGATAAGAACCTGGGTTTATTTTTCTGCACATGGTTGTCAAGTTTTTCCAGTACCTGTTATTGAGGACACTGTCCTCTTCACACTGAATGTTCTTGGCACTTTTGTTGAAAATCAGTTGGCTATAAATATATGAACTTATTTCTGAGTTCTCTAGTCTGTTGCATTGGTCTATGTGCCTGGTTTAATGCAGGTATCTTGCGGTTTTTGGTTACTATGGCTTTGTAGTATATTTTGAAATAAGGCAGTGTGGTGCCTCCAGCTTTATTATTTTTTGTCAAGATTGTTTTGGCTACTAAGGTCTTTGTGGTTTTATATGAATTTTGTAATTGTTATTGCTACTACTTTGAAGAATGTTATTGGTATTTTATGAGATTGCTTTGAATCTGGTAATTTTCACAATATTAATTCATCAACTCATGAACATGGAATGCTCTTCCATTTTTTTGGTGACCTCTTCAATTTCTTTCAATAGAGTTTTATAGTTATCCTGGCAGGGATCTTTAACTCCTTGGTTACATTAATTCCTAGATAATTTTTTTATGCTATTGCAAATGCGATTGACTTGACTTCTTGATTTCTTTTTCAGCTAGTTTATTATTGGTACATAGAGACACGACTGATTTTTGTATGTTTGTTTTGTACCCATCAACTTTACTAAATTTGTTTCTTCATTCTAAATGCTTTTGATGGAGTTTTTACTTTTTTAAAACCCTTTTTTAAATATATAAGATCATGTTTTCTGCAGTCAGGGACAATTCAACTTTCTCCTTTCCAAATGGATGTCATTATTATTATTATTATTATTTGAGTCAGAGTCTCACTCTGTCACCCAGGCTGGAGTGCAGAGGCATGCTCAGGGCTACAGCAGCCTTCAGCCTCACAAGTAGCTGGAACTTCAGGTGTGCGCCACCATGCTCATCTAATTTTTTTGTTTATTGTAGAGATGAGGTCTTGCCACGTTGCCCAGGCTGGTCTCAAAGCCATGGGTTTAGGCAATCCTCTTGCCTCAGTCTGCCAAAGTATTGGGATTACAGGCATGAGCTACCACTCCCAGCTGGATGTGCTTTTCCTTATATCCAAGTGCCTAATTACTTTCGCTAAGATTTCAGTACTGTATTAGATGAGAGTTTGACAGTGAATATCCTTCTCTTGTTCAAATTCCATGTTAGCTATGGGTTTGTTATATTTGGTCCTTTTTTTTTTTGAGTCGGAGTCTCACTCTGCTGCCCAGACTGGAGTGCAGTGGCCGCTCCCGTCCACCGCAGCCTCGACCTGCTGGGCTCCGGCGATCCTTCCGCTCAGCCTTCCAAGTAGCTGCCACTACAGGCACGTGCTACCATGCACAGCTAAATTTTTTGATTTATTGTAGCGATGAGGTCTCGCCAAGTTGCCCAGGCGGGTCTTGAACCCGTGGGCTCAGGCAATCCACTCACCTTAGCCTCCCAAAGCGTGGAATGACAGGCTGAGCCACCGAGCCCGGCTATATTTGATCCATATTGTGCTTAGGTACGCTCTTTCTAAACCTAGTTGGTTGAGAGTTTTTATTTTTTTATTTTTATTTTTTTTTGAGTTGGAGTCTCGCTCTGTCGCCCAGACTGGAGGGCAGGGGCCGCTCCCGGCCACCGCAGCCTCGACCTGCTGGGCTCCGGCGATCCTTCCGCCTCAGCCTTCCGAGTAGCTGGAACTACAGGCGCGCGCCACCACGCCCGGCTGATTTTTGATTTATTATAGAGATGAGGTCTCGCTGCCCAGGCGGGTCTCGAACCCGCGGGCTCAGGCCATCCACTCACCTCAGCCTCCCAAAGGCGCGGGATTACAGGCTGAGCCACCGAGCCCGGCTGGTTGAGAGTTTTTATCATGAAGGGATGTTAAATTTTATCAGAAGCTTTTTCTGCATGTATTGAGATGATCGTATGGTTTTTATTCTTTGTTTTGTTGATGTGATGCTTTATATCTATGGATTTGCAAATGTTGAAGAATCCTTGCATTCCTAGGATAACTCCTACTTAATCATGGTGAATGTTCTTTTTAATGTGCTACTGGATTCAGTTTGCTAGAATTATGTTGAAAATTTTTGCATCTATATTTATCAGGAGTATTAGTGAATAATTTTGTTGTTGTTATTGTGTGCTTGTCTGGTAACAGGGTAATGCTGACCTTATGGAATGAGTTTGGAAGAGTTTCTCTCTTCAATTTCCTGGAAGACTTTGAAAATAATTATTAGCTTTTTCTTTTTCTAATGTTTGGTAGAATTCAGCAGTAAAGCCATCACGTAAAACTGATTTAATCTTGTTAATTGATTTATTTGTTTTCTGTACCTTCTTGGTTCAATTGACAGGTTGCAGGTGTCCATAAATTTATTAATTTCTGCTAGGTTTGCCAATTTTTTGGTGTACAATGGGAGATTAAAAATGGAATTTATTTATAAAAATTATGTATCTATTCTTACATGTTTAAACTTCAGTCACCTTCAAAGTATTCTCTGTTTGATGCAATACACTTATCAAGATGCTTTTTTCATTGCTCAGAACCATTTTTGAGCTTGTCAGTTTTGATGCCTTTGAAAGCTTCTGCCATTTAAAAAAAAATTTCTAATTTTAAAGATGTGGGGCACAGTTCAGGTTTAGGTACACAAATGTTCATTATGCAGGTATCCTTGTTGATGAGGTGTGTCCCCCATCCCCCGACAATTTCCCACTACTGCCAGTCCTTTCCTGATAAGAAGGCAAAAGAAGGCATAAGAGCAGCCAACAGATAACATGAAAAAATACTCAGCTTCACTAGTCGTCAAAGAAATGCAAACTAAACCTACACTGAGATACATTTAACTTCAGTCAGGATGACCATCATCAAAAACTCGAAAAACAACAGATGCTGGAGAGGACGCAGTGAAAAGGGTACCCTTCTACATTGTTGGTGGGAGTGCAAGCTAGTACAGCCTCTGTGGAAAATAGTGTGTCAATTACTAAAAGATCTAAAAATTGACCTTCCATATAACCCTGCAATCCTCCTGCTGGGAATATACCCTGAGGAACTCAAATCACTCTATGAAAAAGATACCTGCACATGTATATTTTTCTCAGCATTGTTCTCAGTAGCAAGAACATGGAACCCACCATGCTGCTCACCAAAAGAGACTGGATTAAAAAAATGTGGTACATATACACAGTGGAATATTATGCAGCCATAAAGAAGGACAAAATCATGAACTTCACAGTAACCTGGATGGACTTAGAGTCTATAATACTGAGTGATCTATCACAGAAGCAAGGAACTGAGTATCACATGTTCTCACTCATAAGTGGACCTTGAACAATTTTTTGTTTCACCTCTTCCACATTGGCAAAAACATTTCCCTTTGAGGATTTTTTTCATTCAGGGAAACAAAAAAAGTTGCTGGGGCAAGATAGGGTGAATAGGGAGGGTGGGACACGGGGGTCATGGGATCATGATATTTCTGATCAAAAACCGCAGAACACTCAGCACGGAATGGGCAAATGGGTTGTCATGGTGGAAGAACTAGTCACATAGTTGTTGCAACTTGGGTTGTTTCTTCTGTAAATGGTGATGCAATCTTCTCAAAACTTCCAGATAAAATCTTTGGAAGTTTGATCTGTTTGATATGGAGGAACAAATTCTTAGTGTGCTACAAAGTGCCTGCCCTCCAAAAGATAATCCAGTTTTATCAGTGGCCATGTCCCCTGTATTGTTGCTCAAAGTAATTGTTAATTGTTCTTTGCATATCTGTAGCAACACTTGCATTGTGTTCCTTTTTTGTTTGTGATTCTTATTTGGATCTCTTATCTTTTTTTAGCTTGTTAGTCTAGCTAATAGTTTGTTTATTAAAAAAAAAACCCACCTGTTGTTTTGTTGATCTCTTATATAATTTTCTCTCAATTCTGTTTACCTCTGCACTAACCTTTATTGTTTCTTTTCTCTTCCCAATTTTAGGATTTGTTTTTGCTTTTCTGGTTTCTTGTAATGTGTTTGTGGTTGATTTGAAATCTTTCTACTGTTTTTATATAGGCATTTAGTGCTATAAAGTTTTCTCTTAGTACTGATTTTGTTGTATTCCATTTGATCTGTTGTGTTTCTATTTTCATTTGTTTCAATACATTTTCATAATTCTATATTAAATTCTTCTTTGACCCACTGGTCATTCAGAAACAGATTGATTTATTTCCATGTATTTGTGCAGTTTCAAAACTTCCTCTTGTCCCTGATTTCTGGTTTTATTCCATTGTGATTAGAAAACAATATTTAATATGGTTTTAATTCTTTTATATTTGTTAAGACTTACTTTGTGATCTAATATTTGTTTTATCCTAGAGAATGTTCCAAGTGCTAATAACAAGAATGTGTATTTTGGAGTAATTGGATGAAATGTTATATAAATATTTGTTATATATATTTGGTCTAAATTCCAGTGGAAATTCAATAGTTGTTTGAGGATTGTTTTTTTAATTCTTGGTGATTTGTCCAATGCTGAGATGGACAAATAGTTGTTGATGTCTCTAACTATTACTATATTGGAGTCCTTTACATCTAATAATATCTGCTTTATATATCTGGGTGCTCCAGTGTTGGGTGCATATATATTTAGTTGTTATATTCTCTTGCTGAATTGATTATTTTGTCATTATGTAATAACCTTCTTTGCCTATTTCATAGTTTTTTGTTTGTTTGTTTGTTTTACTTAAATTCTATATTATAATAATATAAGTATAGCTACTCCTGTTCTCTGTTAGTTTTTATTTGATTGGAATACATTTTTTCATCTCTCCTCTTTCAGTCTATATATGTCTTTATAGGTGAACTTAATTTCTTGTAGGCAGCATATATTTGTGTAATGTCATTTTATCCAATTGTCCTCTCTATATCTTTTGAGAGGGAAAAGTAATCCACTTACAGTCAAGGTTATTATTTGTTGGTATGTATTTACCCTTATTCAGATGTTAATTGTTGTTTTTTTTTGTATTATCTTTCTTTATTCTTCCCATATTGTTTTCATTGTAGTTTCTTTTCTCTCTTTTTTCTTTGTGTATTTGCTCTCATAGTGAATTATATACTTTTGCATGTTTTCATGATGGTGATTATCAACTTTTCATTTTGAGATGTAGAATTTCTTATAAGACCAATCTTATAAGACCAAATTCCCTCAATATTTGCTTTTTAGAATACACTTTATTTTTCTCTCATATATGAAGGATCACTTTGTTGGACATAATATTCTCGACTACCTTTATATATATATATAATTTTAGTACTTTAAATATATCAGTCTATTCTCTCTTGGCCTGTAAAGTTTTGAGAAATCTGCTATTAGTCTAAGTAGGATTCTCTTTTATGTTACTTGATATTTTCAATTGCTCTTTTAAAATTTTTATTTGTTTTTGACTTTTGACAATTTGACTATAATGTGCCTCAGAGAGAAGGAAGAACCTTCTGGGTTACGTCTATTAAATACCTTTGAGATCTGGATCAAGACATTCATGTCTCTCCCTAGGTTTGAGAATTTTTCAACTACTGCTCTATTAAATAGGTTTATAAGCTTTTAAAAATTTCTGCATCTTTTGGAACATCTATAATGTGAATAGTTTTTTACTCAATAGTCTTGTAGGCTTTCTTCACCCTTTATATTCTTATTCCTCCTTTTCTTTAACTTAGTAATTCCATACAACATGGCTTTCAGATTTTTTTCTCATGCTTGATCATGTGTGCTGTTGATGCTCTCGATTGTATTTTTTTACTTCATTCACTGAAATCCTCAGCTGCAAGATTTCTGTTTGATTCTTTTTATATCTATTTATTTGTTGAATTTCTCATTCACATTATTAATTGCTTTGCTGATTTCATTGACTGCATTTTCCTACCTCCCATTCAGCTTCCTTAAGATCATTGTTTTAAAATTCTTCTCTTGCCATTCTTCAATTTTCTTTTCTTGGGGTCTTACTAGAGAGTTATTTTCTTTTAGTGATGTCATATTTTATTTTTTCATGTTTCTTGTGTTCCTGCACTGATGTCTGTTTATCTGGTAAAACAATTGCCTCTTTCAAACTTTCTAGAGTCGCTTTAGTAGACAAAGACTTTCACCTGTATTTCTTATTTATTGTGCTGTTGGGAGTTCCACCTGCAGAGTGGGTCCTTCCAGTTGTGGAGAATGTGGTGACTCTGTTTCCAGATAGGTACAGTGATAGAGTCTCCATTGTAGCCTCTTCAACTGAGTTCAACATCAGCAATAACTGTGAGTGCTTCAGTGGCCTAAGTTGCAGAATTTGGTGGTGGGATTGTGTGTCATTCATATTTTCAGTGGCAAGGGTTTTGGAAGTCCTCATTTTTTAAAAAAATTTTCTTACAATGAGAGACTTTGCTCAGGGCATCCCTCTTGGTGTTGAATATAACTCTACCTACAAGCAGCTGCCACAAATCTGAGTTCCAAGTGCGGATTTCTGTAGCAGCTGTGGGGTCAGCCCAAACTCAGGGTCTCACAAACTTATTGTGGTATTTGGGTCTTGGGGTGCACGTTTACTCTGTGGCAGAATTAGATGTAGATTGAACACAGACAGCTTCAGGTTCTGTGACTCTAATACACTCCCCTAGAATCTCAAGTTCAAGAGATCAGGACATAGCTGTGAATCTACCCCGGGGGAAGAGGACATAGCCCTGGCCTGTCTCTCCCTCCCCAGAGGTTTTCTGGTAGTTTGAACCTGGGTACCTGTATTCAGGAGTCTGAGCCAATAGGGCTCAGTGTCAACTCATGTCCCTGGGGATGAGGTAATGGGTAGTGGCAACTCTAAAATCTGGCATACTGGGAATTTGTAGTGGCCGCAAGTACCTCGGAATGGTTGAGTATGGCTGTCATGTGGGTGCCAGAGGGTAGGGAGCAGTATAGTGATGATTCCACTCTTCAGAGAGACAGATGTCTCAGACTCTAAGGGGCTAGACCAGCTTCAGGGGAGCAGGATAATAGGGTTATTTGACCTCTAGGGTGGGATGCTCTCAGTTCAGCCACTGCTCTGTTTATCTGGGATGTGGAATACTATGTCAACTCAGCTCTGGAATGTGCAGTCACTCAGCTCTACCATGGCACTGATTTCCCCAGGGGGCAATGTGCTGCCTCCGTTCAGACTCAGGGGAATGACTATTCTGGGAAGCCCAGATACCATTTCCCTGGGATGCGGGGCTCTGTCAAATCACTGTGTCCTTGGGAGGTTAGTGTGCTATTTCAGCTCAGGCTTCTCAGGGCAGAAAGCCACCTCATCTGAGAGATAAAGCTGTTCTGCCAAAGTATCCTTGCCCCAGGAGGGAATGCACAGTCTCAGCTCTGGCCCACAGAGGTGGGAGGGGATAAGGTGCACAAATTCTACTGCTGCTTGGCCCCATGAGGAAGGGTGTAACAGCCGCCAGCAGCTGAGCTGGAAAATGTCGGGCCAGTGTGTGGGGGTAATTCAATGGAAGCTTAGCCTTAGGGATGAAAGGGTGGCATGGCTATGTGCCTCACAGAGCAAGAAAAATCTCAGCAATCGCTCCAATTTCAAGACTCTGTAGAACAATAGCTGTGAGGACTACAGGGAATAAAGTGTTATTCATTTCCTGGCAGGAGTAAAAGCTTTATGGACTCTTGGCAACTCTCTCAGCTGGACTTATCACCTGGGAGGACTGCACGGGACCCAGTAGTGAGGACTGTAGGAGTCCAAAATGTGAATGGGGCCTGCTTGGATCCTCTTACTTACCTTTGCACCATAGGGAGAAATCCCTCCTGGTTTCCAGCTGAGCTTGGCTGAGGAATGGGATGGTGGAGTCCCAGTGTTTCTTCTTCTTCTGTATGTGGTTATTCTGAGTTTCTGTGCTCTCCAGGGTTTCTGTTCCTCTTTTGACATACTCTGACACTTTCCTTTAGTTATTTTGATTAGAATGCAGTTGTTTATTTATTGTTTTGGCTGTCTTTGTGGAAGAGATGAGCACCATGGGCTTCTAGTCAGCCATCTTGTGGATGTCACTGCACTCAATTTTTTAGGAGCAAGACATTTGAAACTCAAAATCCAGAATGATGTTAATGGGCTATTTGCTGCTGCACCTACTATATGCCTTATTTGGGGAAATTAGCGGGGATTTATTAGCTGCTTGACTGAATTTATTGACTGGGGGAAGGGAAGTACACAGATAAGACGAGCAATTCCAAGAAAACGGTGCCATAATGTGTTTAAAATACAATTCGGCCACGTTGCCAGAATTAGAACGTCCTCAATGAAATCTCAAAAGACTATTACAAGCTCAGCTGTGAGAAGAAAGCCTCACAACATCGCTGTTCAGGAATTTTTTTTTTTAACCCACAGCAATGCATGTCATTTGAAACGTGTTAAAAATAATCGCAAATGTTGAATTGCAAAAAGGAAAGAAAGAAAATAAGAGAAAACGAGAGAATAATTACTGAGCGTACTATCTTCCGAGCTAGCTAAAAACCAAATTTATGCATTCATTTGTTTATCCCTCTCACAGCAGTTCAACAATATAATTTTGACACCTAAGAATTTTTTTTTTTAAGGGAGAGGTATAGCTATGCCCTTTGATGATTCCAGGACATTAGAGGTGTTTACCCAAGAACAGTCTACTGAGGACTGATGAATACAGAAGTAGCATGAAGGAAAGTGAGCACTTGAACCTATTGTTTTTGTTTGTTTGTTTGTTGTTTACTATTCTTGTTTTGAAAATTGTATTTTCTTGTATGTTAACCAAGCAGGATAACATATATTAAAGCAGAAGATGCTGCAGGAGTCCTGGTAACTAATCAAAGATGATTAATAACCAGCCATCACAAATAGCAATGGGCTGTGCATATCAATCTGCTCATCAACATTGGATCTGGGAAGAAAAAAATGACACTAAAGTGGGCAGTGAAAAGACACATTTACTTTAAGTATCACATTTTGTCAAATGTGTGCCAGGGAGAGGGTTTTTTTTCACAAAAAGGAAAATAAAAATTATGGCATTGGAGAAGTACTTCCGAGATACTTTGCTTTTAGTTTGACAGTTTCACAGTACGATAGTCTTAGAAAATCTACGAGTGCTAAGAAACAATTTCAAATAAAAGCTACTAAGCTCTGTGGATCTGTGGCATATAAATCTAAATGTTATGGATAGCTCTGACATTTCTCTTAGTCTGCTTCCCTATGGAAAGTAGTTGCTAAACAAAGTGATGATAGAAGCAGAAAGCTTCTGGAAAGTACAGGTAGACGACCAAGGCATAGATGAGACCTCACCTCCAGCTGTTCTACTTCTATCTTTTGAAAAAACTGTAGACCATAAACTCATTTAAAAGTATAAATATACTGACATACTAAAATAATTAAGAAAATGCAAAGAAACAACTTGACATTCCCCCCAAAAAGAAAAGTTGTAAGATGTCTATGTTGGTTGAGAACGAGTGGAAAGTCATAAGGAACTAATGTGCTAGGATGACTAAGACTTAGAAAGGGAAGTGTTTAAAGTAAGACAAGACTGTAAAGAAACTCAAACTGTTAGCACAAGAGTAAAATTCACTTTTAAGGCAGAATTAACACTTAAAAAATAATTGTTGACTTAAAGAAAAAAGGACTTTTTTTTTCATGATAAGAGAGAACACACATACCAAAAAAAGTGATTGTAAAGGATGAGGTCAAAGAACAGATATTCAATGAAGGGTTAGTGTTACAAATAAGCAGAAAATCAGAATAACAGAAGCAGAAATGAACAGAAAATCAAAATAATAGGCATATAAATAATAAATCAAGATATAGCTGAGAACGTTCTTAAACTGTGTACATATATATTATTTGTAATAAATTATACATAACTTAGCTGTATTATTATGTAATGATATTATATCTCTTCAAATATACACACAAGCACAACTAAGTAGCAGTCAAAATTCAAAGGAAAATGAAACAAATATACACAAACATTGCTTTACACTTAAATGTAATCTGAGAAATGTATTTAATTCCACAATAAATAAGAAATCCTAACAGTATTTAAATATGTTTTAATTTACAAAGGAAAAACGTTAGATAGGAATATGCAACATTAAACATCAAGACATATGAAAAATAACAAAGCATGAAGGGAAGAGGTTGGAACTCAAGATATCTAGAATGATCACATGAAATTTCTATTAAAAGACATTGGAGAGTCCTTTAGATAGGCAAGACTTAATATTATCCATATATATGTTTTTCTCAAGAAAATATCTGAAAAACATGAAAAATCAGTATTTTAAAAATGAAAAATAAAAGCATAAAGTGAAAGGTGGTTAGCAACAATGGAATCTTATGTATAAGTAGTTTTAAAATTTTTACATTAACAACAAATAGAAAAATCATCATTAAAATATATAATAATACGGCCAAAGAAACTGAGAAAACCGTACTGAGTAAGGTGTGTGATCTGCGGTTAGCTCGATGACATTTGAGAATATTTATGTAGAATGGAAAGCTGGGGAGAGGAGAGGAGGATTTGAAGTTGAAGGACAAGCTCTGTGGGAACAAGAGAGACTGTGGAGTGCACTATAAGTTAACCAGAGGAAGCAGCAAATCAGAGACAATCGTTTGAGCTGCAGCAATGCCTGCAGTTCTTCATTCCTACCTTCCAAATCTCATGCAGATTTATTTGTGACCAGTTCTAACTTGAACAATCCAGGAAAGGCAATTTAAAAAAAAACTACATTTAGCTTAGCTAAGCTGATGCAGTCCAAAACCACCACAGTCCACATATACACATATTTTAATTATCATGAACTTCTAAATAAAGATAATGGCAGACTTCACCTTTCATGACCCAAATACTCCACATACAACCCAAAACATGCCAACTCTCATCTGAAAGAAAATATGAAATCCCTTGATCTATCTTTGATGTTTCTCTTCTAGATCAATCGGATTCAAATTTAGCATGCTTTGACATAAATAGAAATATATAAGGTTAGCTATTATTAATTCATCTTATGTTAGGTGATAGATAAATTGGAAGAAAGAGGAAAAATGGAGGAAAAGGTTGATTTATACATTCTTAAATAGATCCACATCAAAATAAGAAAAAGAAATTCATATTTATTACAACCCTAGTTTTTGAAGTTTTTCAAGCCAGTTCTGCAAGTAGTTAATGACCAATTTGATAAGAAAAGTTGTTATCCTTTCTATCATAGAACTTCCGCTAACCATTCCATTTTTCCTGTGAACTCAGTAAACAATAGGTTGGTTGTGTGTCCTTACCTGCGGAGTGACTAAACCATCTAGGCTAGGATTCCCAGAAAAAGCACAAGACACTCATTTAAATTTTAATTTCTGGTAAATAATGGTGTATCTTTCATTATAAATGCAATTGACCCTTGAACAATACAGAGGTTAGGGGTGCTCGCTCCTCTCACAGTTGAAAATCCCTGTATAACTTCTGACTCCTCAAAAACTTAGCTATTTATAGACTACTGTTAACTGGAAGCCTAATTGACAACATGAACACGAAGTTGACACGTTTTATATGTTATATCTATGATGTACTGTATTCTTGCAATAAAGCAAGCTAGAAGAAAGAAAACGCTATTAAGAAAGTCATAGGAAAAGAAACTATACTTACTATTCATTCATTGGAAGTGTGTCATCAGGATGGTCTTATTCCCTGTGTTCATTTTGAATAGGTCAAGGAGATGGAGAAAGAGCAGGGATGGGTTGGTCTTGCTGTCTCAGGGGTGGCAGAGATAGAAGAAAACCTGTGTATAAGTGGACCTACAGAGTTTAAACCCATGCCCAAGGGTCAGTTGTATATATCAATGCTGCATGAGACATAAACTACAAAAAAAAAAAGTTATTTATCTGCAACTGAATTATAACTGGGCATTCAGTATTTATTGACCTAATCTGGCACTTGTGGCTTGGCCTATATGCCATTCTGTCTGCATCACGTTTATTGTAGTTGTGATTGACTTTCATTGTGGGACATGGGGGTGATAATGTCCGGCCATGCAGATATTCTTCTTTTTATGCTCATTGTGAGTTGACAATCCAATTTTCTCTTGATAAACAAGATCAATTGCCTTCAGACTTGATAGTGAGATTCACGCTCCCTTCCTTGCCTGTTGGATTCACGGACATGAGCATTTCAGTGTTTTTAGGAGGCAGTCTCAACTTCCAGTTTAAAGGAAACACTTTTCCCTAGTGTACACGTTCATCCTCTGGTTATCAAGAACTCTAAGAGAACAAAACCTAAGATTGTGGGGACTGGGAACAAAAATTTTCTAGTCGACCACAAAGAGTAATAGAGAAGCTACTCATATTTCCATCCTTCATTTCTATACTCACAAATCTGGTTTTGGGAGAACCAGCATCCTATACTAGTCACCAATACAGAACATATAACACATACTGAATGACATTACTCAATAGTGCAAGTTGTTACCCAACTGGAATTGTAACTGTATGACTTAAAGTCATACTAAATTTGGCATACAAGTGAGTTCCTTGGCTGAAAGTAATCCTGTATGAAATAATATGGTAATGAGTAAGGCATTCAATGCAACCATATATTGTGTTTTTGTGCGGAAGCATTGTAGGCAGGAAAGGCAATGTTTTAGCCACAGAAATGGTCTATTTCAATAAGAAAAGGTGCCATGCCTTTTATGATGGTAAAAGCCAAGAAAATCAGCAGGTCATAGGTGACTGTCTAATTCCCCAAGGGAATGGTGTCATATTTGGTTCTCAGTGTGGTTTTGCTGTTGACAATCGGGGCACTAGGCAGCAGTTGTAGCTTTATTCACCTTTGTGGCTGAAAACCCACATTGTTTAGCCCATGCAAAACTTCCCTCTCTTCTGTCATGGTCACTTTGTCCGTGAATTCGCTGATTAAAGATAGAGGTATCTGAAAAAAGAGAATGACATATACCCAACTGCCATCTCACTCACCTGATTAAGAGTCTTATCCACTGAGGTCACTCTTTAGTGATAATTCTTATGGAAGACAAATATTTTCATATTCTGGGCCCATTCGAAGAGGTCTCTTTGTATACCTATTCCCTAGACTAACTTGTCTCTAATTATCCAATTATTGAACTATGTTCCTTCCAAGTCCCTGATCATCCTGCCAAACCACTAGCTCCAGCTTATGAATCAGTTAGGAATACATATCTGGCTCTGTCCACATCCAGGAAAATTGAGTGTTCAAGTACACACCTTGAATTTCTGTCCACAGATAAGATTTCTCTTCACTGATGTCCTTAATGCCACTACAGCCGTCTCAGAGTGGAGTTGTCTCATGGCCATCCACTCAGGCGGTGAGAGCATACTCACAGAACCATTTGAACATCAGACCTGAATAGTTTATTCCATAAACAACTCTTATCGAGAATTTTCCCTGAGAACATGGAGGTTGCCTGAGAGAGAAGGCGATGCAGCAGGAATAGAGGAGTCATGGGCATATTTAGTCTACCTAATCGTGAAACTTATTTGTATCTTCAGGACTTGCTTCTGCCTGCTTTCATATTCCATTTTAAGATGGAGCCACTTATGCATGACACATCTATGGCTTGGGCATGCATTCATCCATAGTGACAGAGGCTCACGGTCAAAACTTGGTTTCTTTTTAAGCTCCATAGAAAGCCAGGGGCTGTTTCTCAAAGGAGAACAATTATATAGAGAGACTGGTTCAGTGATGAACCAAATTTTAAAAGTGCTTTAAATTCACTTATGAGGACCGGCCATACACATTGCTATCTGCCACCAACATTTAGAGTGGCATAGCATCTTCTGAGGTAAAACCCAGTGAGAGAGCATTTTTCATGGCATTTTGGACGTGTTGAAAACCTTTCCTATGTCTTGGGCCCCACCAAAAATCACCGTCTGTTGTGTTACTCGGTAACTGGGTAAGAACAGCACACTTACGTGAAGTCTGTGTCATCACCAAATTCCAAGAAAGAACAATAGTCATTATATTTCTCTCTCTGTGGTACGAGGGGACAAATAAAGTGATTTCCCCTTTCATCTTGGATTATGTTGATATGTTCCAGATGACTGAACCCCTAGGATTGTTACTGAAATGGCAAGCACTTGAATTTTTTATGGGAATTATTTTCTAACAATTGTCTCACACATACCTCATCAAAGTGTATAAATAGTTGCTGCTTCATTCTTCCCAGGACTAGTTACAAGAAATCATCAATGGACCAGTGTGATAATTGGTGGAAAGGAAAGGTAATTAATTCCCTGTAGACTTGGTTGTGGCATGGTGGTGGGAAATTTAAATAACCTTTAAGTAAGTCCATAAAGGCAGATTGTTGGACATGGCAGCTGAAAGTAAACTATTTCAGATGATCTTTATTAACAGATGTAGAAAATAACACCTCGGCCAGATCAAGAGCTGTATACCAGAGAATGTGCATGCATGCGCGCACACATGAACACACATTTACAATGTCCAGAATACACATCCAGAACAACTGCACTCACACTGTTACATTTGTGTTAATACACTGCCCTCCTCCGAAACTTTCTGTCTTCTGCACAGGCCAAATAGGCAAGTTAACTGGATACATAATGGTAGTCAACATTCTTGCATTTGTCAAGTCTTCGCTGGTGTCATAGATCACTGATATCCCTCCAGATATGTAACATTGCTTCAGATGTATTAATAAGTAACTTTTGATAGGTAGAAGTTTCCACTTGGCCTTTTATACCATAACAGCCCTTATTGCATGGGTCATACAGCCAATGTAGGAATTATGTCGTTTGTCAAATATTTTTATTTTAACTATGTATTCTAGAATTGGGCAAATAACCACACGCTAGCTATGGGCAGTACAGACAATGCATGTGTTTTCCCCTTCTTTCTGTATCTTCATTCTCTAAGCTACTTTTGTTTCAATTATCAAAAGAAAGAATACTTTACCCTGATTATGTTGTCAATTATGCATTAGTCCCCCCTTATCTATGGGAAATATGTTCCAAGAACTCCAGTGGTTGCCTAAAATTTATATATATATATAAGTTACATATAACATATATATGAATTATATATATATGTGTGTGTGTGTATATTATATATATATACCAAACCCTATATACACAATATAAGTCCATCTGATAACCAAGATGGCTAGTAATTGCCTAACAGGCAGGCACTGGATGCGTCATGAATACATTGGACAAAGGAATGATTTACCTTCTGGCCAGGACGGCAGGAGATTTCATCACACTACTCAGAAGAGCATGGCATTAAAAATTTATGTATTGTTTATTTCTGGGATTTTTCATTTAGTATTTTTGGGTTGAGGTTGACCATTGGAAACTGAAGTCATGGAAACTAAATCACAGGTAAAGGGTACTTCTGAATCATCATCAGTGAGTGTGTTAGATATGCAAATCAACACATATCAAGTTTTGTATGTGAGTTGCAAAGCTAGTGGCTTAAAATTTTCATGTACATATTAACACAACTCTACAAATTGACATGCTGGGGAATGGGAATATGCATTGACCAGTCTTAAATACCCTTCTATCATATGCCTTTGACTTACAGTGATACTACTTTTTACCAATGTTTGTGCACTGCTCGGTATTAAACTTTCTTAAAAAATTGAATTAAAGTTTGAAGCAGTCCATGAATACAGGCTTTTTGCCCAAAGATACCATTGTTCCTTAATTTAAAGTCCTTTCCTTCATCAATGCTGAGTGCGGTAGTCTGACATCCATTCTCCAAATGAAATGTGACTTTGATGGATAAACTCAATTAAAGCTCAGGCATTAGATAAGTTAAACAGAATTGGGCTGATCTTTACCCATCTACCTTTAAAAATACAATAACTATTGTAAAATGAAACAGTCATAAATTATGCTGAAAATATATGTTAGCAAAATTAGGTTGAAATTGGAATCAATTACTCTATGCACATTTATATTTCTTAGCAGTTGGTCCCTGAATATTGTATCTTATATATCCTTTTAAAATCAGAGAGATATCTGTTGTCTTTTACCTTCCTAGGAATTTCTTCCTCCTTTAGAATATTTAAGTTTGTTAAAATATCTAGTTTTAAGATTAACGGTTTGGTCATAATCTGAGAACCCTCACATGTAATTAGCTTTAAGTATCTTTAATATGTTTAAAAATGACTCAGTGAGTGCCTTGTTTATGAAGATCTTTAATCTTTCCATTGATATTGGATTGATTTATTTATCTAATCATTAAACTAAAATGTGCCTCTTCTCTATGATAGATGCAAGAAAATGATGTGGGTTACACAGGTACTTAACGCATATAGAGAGAAACATGTAATGAGATATTTGATTTTATGTGATAATCCTTTAGTTCTTTACTATATATATATATTTCTATCTATCTGGAATCTGAACATAATACAGGGAAAAAGCATGTAACACAATGAGAGAAATCATCAAATCACAGCATTTACAATCTAGAAGAATCTTTAGATACTAACATCTATTTTTATTATTAGGCAGTAGAAATAGTGGAAAAAAAATGTATTTGTTTTCCTCAGCACAAGTATAGCTAAGGAAACAATCTTTTGTTTAAGAATTTGTGTTTGAGAATTGAATAAATCTGAATTCAAGTCCCTGACCTAAATTCACAATGAGCCTGGAATTCAGTTTCTTCAACTCCAGAATGGAGACAATGAGAATTAATGACCTCTTAGGATTTGCTATGAGGATTACACGATATAAAACACTTAACAAATGGCCCATGGTACTATCTTATAGGGTTGTTGACAGTATTAAATGAGTTAATAATTGTAAGGTATTTATAATATTATCTGGTCTTTAAAGGGTTCATATAGATGCATGCTATTCCTACTTTTTTTATTGTTAGTATTGACATAATTTGTTATATTATTATCTATATTTCTGCTTAATTTCAATTACATGTAGAAGGCAAGTCATTCGTTGCCTTAGAGAATAGTATTAGGACAGAAAAATTCTTATTTTTTAATTTAAAAAGTTCTAGATTTTTCAGGGCTTCTTGGAGAAATAGCTGAGTCTGGGACTAGGGTGAGGAATACACAAGATGAGCCTGAAGTGTTTTATATTTCCAGGGAGTGAGAAAGGGCTCAAAAACCCAAATCAAAACCTGACCAAACAAAACTGAAAAGCTCACAATGATGAAGCTACGTCACAGGAACAAACTGAAAGTACGTTCAATGGCCAAAGCTGAAACAATGTGAACAACAAATAAATGATACAGTATTCTATTAAAGCTCAAACTGTTAAAATAAATGATTGAATAAATAAATGGAAACAGATGGATAAATCTCCTGTGCTGAGAAAATATTTGTAGATACTCTGACCCCAAGAAAGGTGATCATTACTCTCCACTCCTAAATGAGAACTGTGCAGAGTGACTTTATTCCAAAGATTACAGTGTAGAATACGTTCTTCTCTCCCCAGTGGTTGTTGGTAGAGGCTTTGTGGAACATGAGTTGGTTGAGAAATTGAGGTTTTTGCTTCCAATATCTACATCCTGTCCCATTGATCTGTATGCCTGTTCTTGTGCCAGTACCAGGCTGTTTTGGTAACTGTAGATTTATAGTAAAGTTTAAAGTCTGGAAGTGTGATACCTCCCACTCTGTTTATTTGGCCGAGGTTTGTTTTGGTTATTCGTGGTCATTTGTGTTTCCATATGAATTTCTGTATTGTCATTTCCAGGTCTGAGAATGATGTTGGTAATTTGATGGGTATTGCACTGAATCTGTAGATTGTCTTGGGTAGGACGGACATCTTAACAACGTTAATTCTTCTTATCTGTGAACATGGAATATTTTTCCATTTCTTTGTGTCTTCTTCAATTTATTTGAGCAGTGCTTTGTAGTTTTCATTGTAAAGGTCTTTCACTTCTCTGGTTAGGAAGATGCCGAGATATTTCATAGTTTTTGTGGTTATTGTGAATGGGATTGTGCTTTTTATTTGGTCCTCTGTCCACTTGCTGCTGGTTATAAGAATGCAACTGTATTTTGCTCATTTATTTTGTACCCTGAGACTTTGTCAAAGTCCTTTATCAGTGCAAGGGGAGTTTTGAAAGATTCACTCGGGTTTTCAAGGTATAGGATAATATCGCCAGCAAGGAAAGATTACTTAACTTCCTCTCTTCCTGTTTGAATACTCCTGATTTCCTCCTTTTGTCTGATTCTTCTAGATTGGACTTCCAATGTTATGTTGAACAAGAGGGGTGACAGTGAGAAGCCTTGTCTTATTCCAGTTTTCAGGGGAAATGCTTCCACTTTCTGGCAATATGTTAGATATGGGATTATCATAGATGACTCATTATTTTGATAAATGTTCCCTCTATGCCAAGGTGTTCAAGAATTTTTTTTTTTTTAGTTGGAGTCTCACTCTGTCGCCCAGACTGGAGTGCAGTGGCTGCTCCCGGCCACCGCAGCCTCAACCTGCTGGGCTCCGGTGATCCTTCCGCCTCAGCCTTCCAAGTAGCTGGAATTACAGGCATGCGCTACCATGCCCAGCTAATTTTTTGATTTATTGTAGAGATGAGGTCTTGCTGCCCAGGCGGGGCTCAAACCCACAGGCTCAGGCAATCCACTCACCTCAGCCTCCCAAAGGCACGGGATTACAGGCTGAGCCACCGAGCCTGGCTTCAAGGGTTTTTATCAAGATGGGATGCTGGATTTTGGCTGACCACATGTAGGAGAATGAAACAGGACCCCTACCTATCTCCATACACAAAAAACAAGTCTAAATGAATAAAGGACTTAAATGTAAAACCTCAAACTGTAAGAATCTTAGAAAATACAGGAGACACCCTAATGGAATTGGAAGAGGCAACCAATTCCTGATCAAAACCACAGATGCCCACACCATAAGAGATAAGATAGACAAGTGGGACATCATCAAACTGACAAGCTTCTGCAAAGTCAAAAAAACCCCCATCAAGACAGCCCACAGAACGAGAAAAGATATTTGCCAACTGTGTAGCTGACAAAAGCCTAACATCCAGGATCTACAAGGAACTCAAATGTGCCGAAAGGAAAAGAAAAACTATTAAAAAGTGGGCAAAATACATGAATAGACACTTCTAAAAAGAAGACATATGAGCAGCCAACAGATGCATGAAAAAGGTGCTCAGCCTCACTAATCATCAAAGAAATGCAAATCAAAGCCACATTGAGATATTGCCAAACATCAATCAGGATGGTCATCATCAGTAACTCCAAAAACAACACATGCTGGAGAGGATGCAGAGAAAAGTAAAAAAGTAACACTTCGACACTACTGATGGGAGGGTAAACTAGTACATCCTCTGTGCAAAACAGTTTGGCGATTCCTAAAAGATCTAAAAATCGACCTCCCGTTTGACTTCGCTATCCCCCTACTGAGAATACACCCAGAGGAACTCAAATCACTCTGTGAAAAAGATACCTGCACACACATGTTTATTGCAGCATTTTCACAATAGCAAAAACATGGAACCAACCAGGCTACCCATTGAAAGAGAAATGGATTTTTTTTTTTTTAAAGTGGTACATATACACGATGGAATACAACTCAGTCATAAGGAAGGAAAAAATTATAGAATTTGCTGTAACCTGGATGAATTTTGAGTCTATAATACTCGGTGATCCAACACAGAAACAAAGAAGAGAGTACCACATGTTCTCACTCATAAGCAGACCCTGAACATTTATCATAATACTGTCAGCAAGGGCTTGGCAGTAGCAGGCAACTGCCGGGGGTGAAGGCCCAGAACATCAATAAGGGTACCTGATCTCAAACCAGACAAAGTGGAGACCAACAGGAGGTTGAAACTTTACCTGGACGATGACCTCTTATCTATCTAATCCTGAATTGTACCCCACATCTTTAAAATAAATAAAAATAAGTTAAGGAATTAAAAAAAAGGTTTCAGTTTGGAAAGAAGAGGAATTTTACAGTGGAGACCCCTAATAAACACTGCCTCAACCCGATGAACAGTATTAACATTCACAGAGATGAGTCTCGGTGATAGTATGTGCCTTTGATGGGTGGTGGTGAAGATGGCGCTTTGCTTGTATGGTATTTCTTGGCAAACATGCAATCAGAGTCTAATCGTGAGAATCATATCAAACAAATCCCCATTGAGGGCCATTCTACAAAATACCTGGCAAGTGCTCCCTAAAGCTGAAAAGACCACCAAACAAGAAGAATCTAAAATTGTCACAGCCAAGAGGAGACTAAGGAAGTATGATGACCGAATGCAATGTCTCTTCCTGGGCGGGATCCTGGCACAGAAAAAAAATAAAAAAGGAAATCTGAGTAAATTATGGAGTTAGCTGTACTATGTATTACATGTGTCATGTACTAAATATATTATTATTTAATATATTAATATATTAAGCTGTCTTAATATCAGTGTATTAGTTGTAACAAAAGTGACACATTTTTTAAATAAGAGAATGTTTCTGTGGCATATATAAGAACTATTAGCTATGTTCATAACTTTCCTGTAAATCTAAAACTATTCTGAAATAAAAGTATCTTGTCTGTCCACAAAAAATCATATAATTAGCTGGGGATGATGGTGTACACCTGTAGTCCCAGCTACTCAAGAAGCTGAGGCAGAAGGATCACCTGAGGGGGAGGTCGACATCGTAGGGAGCTATGATCATGTCAGTGAACTCTAGCTGGGCAACAGAGTGAGACATAAAATAAAATAAAATAATCGATTATAAGCTGGATGTGGTAGCTCACACCTGTAATCCAGCTGAATTGAGGAGGATTGCTTGAGCCCAGGAGTTCGAGATCAACCTGGGCAACATGCTGAGGTGAGTGGATTGCCTGAGCCCATGGGTTCGAGACCCGCCTGGGCAACTTGACGAGACCTAATCTCTACAATAAATCAAAAAATTAGCTGGGCGTGGTAGCGCGCGCCTGTAGTTCAAGCTACTTGGAAGGCTGAGGCGAAAGGATTGCCGGAGCCCAGCAGGTCAAGGCTGCGGTGGCTGGGAGCGGCCACTGCACTCCAGTCTGGGTGACAGAGTGAGACTCCAACTCAAAAAAAAAAAAAAAAAAAAAGATAGATGGGCATGGTGCTGTGTGCCTGTACTCCCAGCTACTCTGGAAGCTGAGGTGGGAGGATAGCCTAAGCTCAGGAATTTGTGACTGCAGTGAGCTGTGTTTGTGTCATTGTACTCTATCCTGGGCAACAGAATGAGACCCTGACTCCAAAAAAAAGGAAGGTATAAAACTTTTTAAATAAAAAGTTTATATTTTGACATTCGAATCCTAAGCCAAGAGATAATTTAGAGTGTAAATAATAAGTTTGGAAGATCCTTATTTGATCATATGTAGGTTGCTTACTTTTAAATTAGATACATTTTCCTAAAGTAGGTGAGAAGAAAAATTATAGAGGAGAAAATTAAAAGTTTCTAGTATCTTTGGTTAAACCAGAGCCTTTGACAAACCCCATATTTGTCTACTCCATGCATGTAATTGTGTAACCAAATGATACCAGAAAAGAAATACAATAATGCTGACCAATTTTAAGTTAAGTCTATGACAACAGCTTCAATTACTTTTTTAAGGATACATGGAAATTATATTGCATTCCTCCGACTATTAATTTCCTTCTTCCTGTGATTTTTTTCTCACCTTTTCCTCTCCCCTAAAATCTCCAACATGTCTTCCCTTGACTTATTTTGAGCTGAAGACCTTGCTCCTTATTTTACTGAAAAATTCAAAGTAATCAGAAAAAAACCTGCCACATTCTATACCAATAACTACATAAGTCTTCATATAATCTGCCTTTCTATTTTTGCTATGAATGAAGCATCTGTCCTTTGATTTTTGTTCTTTTTTCTTCTATAACTATAGAGAGATGTCTCGAGTCAAACCATGTCTCTTCTTTCTTTTCTCTTCTCCATCATTTATTTACTTGCTATTTGAACTTCGTATATCAACACTCTCTGATCTTGAGTGAAAATTAAACTTTCTTGGTTCTATTGTGCTATCTAGGTATTGTCCTGTGCCACTGTGCTTTTTCCTTGCCTCTGTTGAAACAGATACTATGTTCCCTGTCTCCATTTTCTGTTCTACCCTTGTCACAAGAACCTGTCCCAGACAAGCATTGTATCCACAACTCCAGGGCAACTACTTTTATCAAGGTGACCCATGGTTATAACTTACTGTTTAGCTTCCTTAACTGAGCATTTGCACTAAGCAGTTGATTCTTCTCCTTTTCCCTTCAAATACTGTCTTCATCTAGCTCTTAGATTGCCATGGTCCGTTGCTTTCCCACTTAATTCTCTGGTTGCCTCCTCTCAGTTTATTTCTTTGGTTCTTCCTCAAATCCCAGATCTCTTCATTTCTGGTTACTTCGGACTGGAGCTAGTGTATCTCTATAATTTCATTTTGCAATACATCCTTTCATATAGTTTTCAATTCTCCTGGCTATACAACCCATAAATTCTTTATGTCTAATAACTCCCAAAGGTAGAGCTCTCACCAGACCTCTCCTCTAGTGTCTGGTCTCATACTCAGCCAGCATCTTTACTGGGATGATTAATAGGGAAGTTTGCCTTTACTGTGGCATGTCCCAAACAAGAGTCTGTTCTTTCCACAAAATATTTATTCTCCCATGTTCTGCCAATCTTTGTTACTGGCCACTCTATTCTTATTGGGAATTAGACTTTGGTTCGGGGAATCTTTCTTGATTTGACTCTTTCTTTATATATCATACCAAATTATTTCTGCATTGATAAGAAAAAAAAGCCATACTTAGAAAATTTCTTACCATCACCTCTACTACCCTGTACTACCCAGGTACAAGCTGCCATTATTTTTATTAGAAGTTTTGCATTATCTTTCTACTGTTCTGTTTATTTCTGTCGTTACCCATCTTCGATCTGTACTCAACTCATCATCATCCTTAATGATGTACTAATGTAAACACTGCCAAGAATCCTTCAGTGGCTTCAATGCTCTTGTCATTGCAGGCAATGTTTTCCCTAGATATTTACATGATCTTGCTCACACACCTCTTCAGGTATTTCCTTTGATATCAACTTCTTAATAGAAATTTACCTGTATACTCTCCTTAAAAATGATAGCACCTTCATCAATATATCCAGTTTTTTTCCCTCTTAATACCAATAGTTATTACTTTATATAACTGATTCATTATATTATATATATTTTCTTCTTTTTTCCATGCCTCCCCACCGGCCCCCCCAAAAAAAACTAGAATGTAAGATTAAGGAAGTTAGAGATTTACTTTGTTGGATTTGTTTTGGTTGCTTTTATATACCTAGCTCTGCAAATAGCAAATGGTTATGGTAGTCACACGAAAAATGGTTATTGAATGTTAAATATTAAATGACAAGTGCTTCTCCCTCCTTTTTTACTTATGGAAGATCCATCTTAGATGAGGCCGATGCTTTTATTCACTTCACTGTTTGTTTACATAAAGTTAATTCTTGTCATTAATTTCTCTGGGTTCAGATTTTTCTTTCTGGAAGATCTGAAATCACTCTGCTTATAAAGCAGATTTTTAGAAAGATTGGTTTGCCAGATCTGTTGGAAATTTAACAGAGATTTAAATTATAATTTACAAGTACTTTTGAAAAGTTTCCCTTTGTTGAGTATTCTAAACTGGGGTATTATAAGTTGTAAACATGATTAAAAATATAATAGAGGAAGTGCTAATTTTTTTTTTTTTTTACAAAGGAGGGTTATTAGAATATGTTTTAAATAACTCAATGTTTCTATACTGAATAAATTATTTTATATTTGTTCTCAAGTCTTGACAACAAACTAATGGTACTTTTAATTTTAAAGTCAAAATTCCTCTCATTTCTAATAAATTCTAATAAATTTTTCTAATAATAAAAATAGACTATTTATTACAGTGTGGAATAAGAACATTGCTTATTGAATGATTACAAAATGGCTGCCAACATTAACTATTTTTAGATTTACTATATCCGCATTAATGAGTCATATATAATTTTATAATTATTAACTCATACATCATTTACTTATAAAATAATACAATGTTTTTATTTAATTGAGAAATTAACTAATATTAAAAACATGCAGAATTTAAAGGTCAAATGGGTGAAATATTAGTTACATAAGAGTAATCTGAGATGAGTTTGTTCTTGGAAGTACAAAAATGCAATGAAAAAGCAGTATTTTCTCCTTTGAAAGAGAATTATTACCTATCTCAGTTATTATGTTACGGGAGTAGTAAGAAACCTTTATTTTGTCAAATCATCTCATTTTTTAGATGACACAGTTCTTGAAAAAAGTGGTGCTTAGATATCAGTTTATATTACAGAGAACTATAATATATTTTGGTTTCACAGGCTTATTTTTTTTCCTGGATTTGCATTTAGCATTTTTCCTTACTTGTCAAGTCATCCATGTTTTTGTGAAAATAATTGAAGAAAACACGTTTTAAAGAATGCCTTTTCTTTTTGTTCTGATAATATCTCCATGATGTTCACATCAAAAAAGATATCTCTGGTGTATTTTGAAAATTTTAGGCATGGTAATGGAACAAAAAGAAGTATAAGACTATGCTATGTCATCATCAAGGCATTAAGTGTAAAACACTGTTTACTTTCTAAAGCTTTATTTAGGTCTTAATTTCAAATTAATTCATAAAAACATTGAACTCAAGTGGTATGGTATTGTTTTATAGCTTTTTGGATCTCCTAAGTATATAATAATTTTTATTCTATGTTCCTGATATTTCTGAAAAATCTATGTTAGAGTATAAGCACCTTGAGTTCATAGACTTTTATTCCATTTTTTGTAATTTTATACCTAAAGCTTAGACAGATATATAACAAGTATTTAAAATCAACAAAGTTATTATATGCATGAATAAATACAGATGAATTTATAGTCTCAATTAAGAGTTTTGCCAATGGTATAAGTAATTATATTGTAATAATAAGTTCTACATAATAGGTATATTTGCATACCTTAATCTGTTTGAGAATGTATCTACTTAATAAAGAAGTATTCATTCCATTTTGTAAGGCATTTCTATATAGAAATGCAGGCTTTTACAAGTTGGCCAAGTGCCAATATCGATGTCAACAAGTATTTATCTAGCATCTAAAATGTGTCCCTTACAGAGTCTGTTAGCTCTTTGTGATGTCTGCTTGATAATCTCAGGGGAAAAGAAACAGAAAATTCAATATCTTGATAAGTAGAGTAATGTACTTGCTAAACAAAACATTTCTCTACTCTTTGTAAACCTTCTTCTGCTTTATTCTATAACATTTATTGATTGTCTACTATGTGTCAGGTACTATCGATATTGATTTTTTAGTGATATTTTATTTTATTTATTTGTATTTATAACCTGTTCCCCCAGAAACACACCAAGTACAATAAATAAATAGACAAAGTAAAACAAAGCAAAACAGAAATTGCTATCTAAATCAACATTTCCATTTTTCAAATTGTTGAATTTTATTTATTGGACTAAGAATTAGTAAGCAACTACTATTATGTGGCAGAGATATACCAATATAAAAAAAGAAACAGAGATGCTGCTGTGGGTATATATGTTACTTTAACAGAAGACATAGACATAAAACAGTAAACACAATAAATGGGTAAATTGTAGATAATCTCAGAGGAGAATAAATGTTTTAGGGAAAAAGAAATTCAAACTTCTGCCTATGTTAAAGGCAAATTGAATGATGTTGAGATCCCTTCCATAACTAGAGAACTACTAGCTTATTTGGACAGCATGTTTGTTTAAAAATGGGCTTGAAGGTGTGCGATAACTTAAAAAACAAAGCTGTAAAATATGATGAGGCTAAAACCCACAGAAGAAAGTCCAGCATAGAAATTCATTATTTAGGCCAATTTCTTTTCAGTAAAAGTATCTAAAGCAGATAGACAAGAGGTTGAAAATCTGAGAAAATTATTAGCAGGGAGATAGAAAGTGAAAACCAGTGATTTTCAAGAAGGAGAAGTTGTCTTAATGTTGCAAGGATGTTAACCCTAAGAGTAACAATAAGAGGCTGAGGCCAGTTTCAAATTTCACTAATATTTCTGGATCACTAGCAATTACAAAAATTAGTTTCTCTCTGAAAAAAAGACAAACCTATCAAATATCTCAAGTTTATTCTAAGATATTTTTATGTAATTTATCTATCTTTGTATAAAATAATTAGGCATAGTAGGTCACAAGTCAATGTAATAGAAAAATTAAGAGAAAATAAAACTGATTCAAAAGACATTGTAGCACATTGGCTTTAAAATAACTGTGATAATTATTTTTCATAAAAATTTTTCGAGGATGGGAACAAGATGGTGATGGCATAGGTGAACTTATGAGATTCTCCAAACATGAGTTCCAAAAAGACTTTTACTTCTCTTCCCCCATCCTGTAGCCCACCACCAGCCACGCTGGTGCGAGGCCCAGGGACCTTCAGTCCCATGCAGGGCCAGATATTGCAGCCCCCTGCTGCTGCTGTTCCACTGCGTGCATGGGAGTCTTGGGTCCCAGCCCCCTTCCAGCTCCCTCCCTGGCTACATCGTCTCCAGCCCAGCACCTGGCACCAAGCCGCCGGTCACTCAGGGAGGCTCTGGGTGCCCGCCCCTCAGAGACACCAGTCCCATTCCTGGCTGAAGTACCCTGTGGGGGGCCCAGGACCACTTTTGCTGCTCACTGCCTGCCCTTTGGAGCTTTGGAGCTCTGGAGCTCTGGAACTCCGGGCCCACCCTGGCTGAGGCACTCAGCATGAGACCCCAAACTGGGGGACCCAGACAAGCGGAGAAAAACAGATCTGCATAAACTGTCTCACCATTCTCCGGGCAGAGACTTCCATTGCCCTGCCAATCTATCAACAAACTTTACCTCAGTTCCTAAGGCAACGGCACGAAACAGGAAACAAAGCCCCACCCCTATGCTGCAACAAAAAACAAAGGGGAGAGGCCGGAATCAGAGATCAGAGAAGTGACTTTAGTCTGATCACTTATTTTGACTTATGATTTTATCATTGTAACTGTTGGTTTTGATCACATTTGTTGTTTGCCTTCTGACTTACACTGTTTCTTGATTTTATTGGCCTGTCTCTGTGTAGCTATCAGTACTCTTTAGGGAATCTTTCTCATGTGTTTTTCTTCACTTCTTCCTAGCCTTGTGTCTCTTTCTCACCTGATAGTTGGTATGTATATCTGTTTTCCCTCTCGTTCTTCTCTCTTTCTAACTCCCTATTGACCCCCCCTTCCTCCATTATTTTCCTCTTTTATACCCCCCTTTTTAAACTAGGGACCAAGACTACATACTGCTGAATGGACAGATTGTAAGGCAGAGGAAATAGGTTCCAGTGTGCTCATACACCTGTTTGTGGATGCTAGAATCAGCATTCTGAACCACACCTTCCCTCTCAATTAAACCTCAAAACTGCAAAAAGTACAAATTGCAGCCTATGCTCCAACCTGAAAGTGAACAAAGCCAGAAGACCCTCATGAGGAAGAATAGGATATTGCAGAAGAGAAATAAAAGCAACCCCACCTTCCCTCAAAAACAAAATTAAAGAAGAGGAGGGAAAGGGGGAGAGAGAGAAAAATCTACACAAATAAAGAAAAACCAAAAGAAGAGTATGGGTCTCTCTCAGACCCCTGGGAGGGCAGACACTGAGAAACTGACTTCGAAATGCAAACAATGAAGAGCCCCCAGAATGAAGGGTCTCAAACTACAAATGTAGATATCAAGACACTAATGGAGAGATTAAAGAGAATTGAGGAGACACAAGAAGAAACTAGAAAGGAGCTGATATCTGAGATAAAGTAATAAAGAATACTGTGAATGAAATAAATAACAAACTGATAAGCATGGAAAGCAGAATTACCCAAGTAGAAGAAAGAATCTCATAGCTTGAAGACCAAAATATAGAACTAATCCAAACTCTTAAAAACACAGAAAATAAGCTCAAAAAGACAGAACAAAACCTTCAAGAGATGAGCAGTTACCTCAACAGGCCTAATCTAAGAGTAATTGGACTTCCTGAGGCAGAAAGAGAGACAGAGACCACACTGGAACAAACTTTTCATGAGTCCATTCAATAAAACTTCCCTTATCTAATCAGTGATGCAAAAATTCAAACACAAGAGATTCAGAGAACCCCTGCAAAACAACAAATGAGAAGACCAACTCCTAGACACATAATAATTCACCTAAACAAAGTAGGCATAAAAGAAAAAATCCTAAAGGCAGCAAGAGAAAAAGGCCAGATCACCTACCATGGAAGACCAATCAGAATAGCAGCAGATTTATCTACTGAAACCCTGCAGGCTGGGAGAGCTTGGAGCCCTATCTTCAAAGTCCTAAAAGATAAACAATTTCGACCAAGAATAACCTACCCGGCCAAGCTAAGCTTCATCAGTGAGGGAGAATTAAAATCTTTCCCATATCCAATCCCTAAGAACTTATGCTGCCACCAAATCATCTCCACATGAAACACTTAAGAAAGTACTAAACACAGAAGAAAAGGAAAAAAGAACAATGTTCTTCACAAGAGTACAGGGAAAAGAATAAAATATACATGAACCAACCCCAAAACCCAAAGAAAGACCAAAAAAAAAACCAAGTGGAAGAACAAAAACTTTATAAGAACTCTATGCTAGGGACGAACTCTCACATTTCAATAATTAGCCTGAATGTGAATGGACTAAACGCACCACTGAAAAGACATAGAATAGCAAAATGGATAAAATATCACCAGGCAACAATATACTGCCTTCAAGAGACCCATCTCATTAGAAAGGACATACACAGACTCAAAGTAAGAGGTTGGGAAACAAATTTTCAGGCGAATGGAACACAAAAGAAAGGATCCTAATTTCAGACAAAATACCATTTAAACTATCAAAAATTAAAAAAAGATACAGAGGACCACTACATAATGATAAAAGGTTCACTCCATCAACAAGAAATATCTATCCTAAACATATATGCACCCAACATAGGTGCGCCAACTTTCATAAAGCAACTTCTAGGTAAACTAAAGAAAGATATTGACTCTAACACCATCATAACTGGGGACTTTAATACCCCACTCACAACCCTAGACAGATCATTAGGACAAAAAATCAGCAAGGAGATCCGGAATGTCAATGAGACTCTGGACCAAATGGACTTAGTTGATACCGACAGAACACTCCATCCAAAGACCACAGAATACACATTCTACTCATCACTGCATGGAACATATTCTAAGATCGTTCACATAATTGGACATAAATCAAGCATAAGCATATTTAAAAGGACTGAAATTCTACCATGCACCTTCTCAGACCACAGTGGAATAAAAATAAACGTTGATACCAACAAGTTCCCCCCAAAACCCACAAAGACATGGACACTAAACAGCATGATGCTAAACAACTCCTGGGTCAATGATGAAATCAAAACAGAGAGCAAAAGATACCTGGAAAGAAATGAAAATGAAGAAACATCTTACCAAAATCTCTGGGACGCCTTGAAAGCTGTAGTAAGAGGGGAATTTATATATCTACAAACGCACATGAAGAAAATGGAAGGAACACAAATTAACAGCCTAACAAGCCACCTGAGGAAGCTGGAAAAGCAAGACCACAAAAACCCTAATGTCAGCAGAAGAATCCAGATCACCAAAATAAAAGCCAAAATCCAGGACATAGAAGATAAAAAGATAATACAAAAAAATCAATGAAACAAAAAGCTGTTTCTTCAAAAGGATAAACAAGATCGTTGGTCCCCTAGCTAGACTGACCAAGAAAAAATGAGAAAAAAAACAAATAAGCACAATCAGAAACACAAAAGATGAAGTCACATCTGACCCTGAAGAAATGCAAAAGATCATTTGAGACTACTACGTACACTTGTATGGAAACAAACTTGAAAACCTTAAGGAAATGGAGGACTTTCTGACATCACACAACCTACCTAGAAT
>NW_007246346.1:1042188-1131885 GCF_000164805.1 Carlito syrichta | reverse complement strand
TCTTATCAACAGGGTTCCTGAATGAAACGTAATTGTATACCTAACCCTTAACTGTACCCCACAACATCATAATAAAAAATATTGATTAAACAAAGTCATTCTTAAAAATTAAAACATTGCACTCTACAACTAATATGAATAGCTGAAAGTTGAGACTTAATAGCATATTATTACAGCTAAAAAGAGAATTAGTGATTTGGAGGATAAATCAGAAAAAAATTCAAAATAAAGCAAAAACATAATGCAAATATGGTAGAAATATAATGAATGGACTTAGAGGTTTTAACCAAAAAGTACATAAAATAATGAAACAATCAACATCAAAGGCATAATCACTGAAAATTTTCAGAAATTATTAAATATCCAGATATGAAATTTAATCATCACCAAGCAGGAACAATACAGAGAAATACATATCACAGCAAAACTATTGAAAAAATAAAGAGAAACAAGAAGCTAGAAAGAAAAAGATGTTCCTATCATAGGACAATTTAGACAGCTGAAGTCTCAGTAACAAAAGCTATAAGCCAATAAAATGAGATAATATCTCCAGGATGCTGGACTAAAATTTTGCTATACAAGATTTCTATAATTGGTGAAAGTTTTTTTTTTTTTTAACTAGAGGCAAAATAAAGAAGATTATAGTAAAAAAAAAAAAAAAAGGTGTAGGGGATTATTTATTAGGAGACACACAAAGAAAAGACATCAGTTTCCTAAAGAATAAGAGAAAAACAAAGCCCCGGAGATGAAAGCTCAGAACTAAAGAAAATAGTCAATACTCACTGAATAATTCTGAGTGAATATTCCTGTAAGCAAATAAAATCATATACATGTATTATCCAAAAGAACCAAAATGACATATGGTTACAATTGTATTGGAATGAGTGACCTTAAAGCGTTCTGATTTCTTGTATTATCCAAGAAGTAATTAAAGTAGAAATTTAGAATAGACGTTGTTATACCAAGAATGCATGCTGCCATACTTAGGGTAACTGATTAAATAGTGCCTAGTTGTCACACAGAAAAAAGAAGTGGACACTGAAGTAAATTTTTTAAAACCTATTATCTAGCCACTCATACTTTCCCAGGGGCTCTTAGAGTTGATTTTTTTCTTTTTTTTTTTTTAAGGTTGTTTTGTCCGATATTAAGTTTGCGACTCCTGCCTTCTAGAGTTGATTTGAGAACAAGAAATCACAGGGTTATAAAGGAGACCAGAGGGATTAAAAGCTCAGACAGAAGGAGAGAAGTAAGTACAACCACATAATTCATGGCTGAGTCCACATCCATCCTCAGGTTTTCTCCCATACTCTTCGTTGTTTCATGGGTTCTAGAATCTACCTTTTACCTTATTTATTTTATTTTTAGAATTTTATTTATATTTTATTTTATTCTATAATAGAGATGTGGAGTACAAGTGAGGATGACCGAAATAAGTAGACTGAATGCTGGTAAAGTTTAGGCTTCCAACTGGCCCTCACTTCCCAGGTAGTGGACCTGGTACCCTTTGTGATGTAACCTAACACCATCCTCCTCTCTCCCTCCATTCCTCTCATGGCAGTGCCCAGTGACTTCTGATCTGAAAAAGTAGAATCTCTTATCTCTGTTTTATTATATTCCATTTCCATTTTAATGAGATCATTTGAAGGAAATAAGTCCTTTATTTATTTACTTTTCAAGGGTATATAAAATATTTTTGTATAGCTGGTTTCTCTTATTGTTTATTTTGAATTCACATAAGAATACTGTTTTGAATGGCTATGAAGTTCTTATTTTAGAATTCTCTTTTCTCAGATTTCTAGAGGCATCGTTTTATTGTCTTCTTGCACCATGCCCATCCAAAGTGTGATGCCAATCTTATTTTATTGCACAGTGAGTAACCTGTTCTTCTTCTTCTATTTAAGTATTCATTGTCTTCTAAATTTTCACCGGGCTGTATCAATATGCGAAATGATTTCCATTTATTGTGGATATTAGTCTGTGGAGAGTCTTTTAATCTAAAGAGTCTGGCCTTCATTTGACCAAGAACAATGTTTTATTTCTTTTCTCTCTCTCTCTTAATTTATTCTTCCCTGTTTTTTCTCAGTTTATACTGAAATACATTTTAGACAGCTGTTAGGGTTTTTGTGTTTTCCAGTTGTTATCTTGTGGCCTTAATATTTGATTGCTCTGTTACCTGTTTTTATTCTGCCTACCTTATTTCAGGTTGTATCTCCTTGGGACTCAGTTTGGAAAATTGACACCTACCTTTCTGACAGTTTTTTCCCAGATGTTCCTCTATGTGTCTACTTTATCTGTTAATATAATCTTATCTATTTTTGATTTCCAGAAACTCATTGATATCGCTGACCCATTAATGGATAGCTATTTTGTTATCAGTATGGCTGGTTTTCTTTCTTTTGTTCTGTTCGCCTCCTCTGTTTCATTCTCCTGTTTTCTTCTTCAGCAAATTACACTGGTGAGATTGAGTTCGAATGTTCATAATGTATTTTATTTACTTAACTATACCTATATAAGGACAGAGTGTACAACAAAGAATAGATAAAATACCATACGGGTATGTCCATAGAATAAATAATATATTGTTGATTGAATGAATGGGGAAAAATTGTATAATAATACTAGGGGCTGGGCACGGTGACTCAAGCCTGTCATCCCAGTGCTTTGGGAGGCCGATGGGAGGTGATTGCCTGAGCTCACAGGTTCGTAAACAACCTGGGCAATTTGGCAAGACCTCACCTCTACAATAAATTTAAAAAGTAGCTGGGTGTGGTGGCGCACACCTGTAGTTCCAGCTACTTGGAAGGCTGAGACAGAAGGATCGCCTGAGCCCAGCAGGTTGAGGCTGTGGTGGCCATGAGCATGCCCCTACACTCCAGCCTGGGCAACAGAGTGAGACTCCAACTAAAAAAAGCAACAAAAAAAGAGTAACAGGTACTTTTGACCTCATGTTCATAATAATGTAGTATGATTCGAACTCTAACTTAGGAATTCTAGTAAAACAGAGATCATGGGACAATTGCAAGATGTTATTTATTGTTGAGTTCTGTAGATTCACGGTGCCCTTGAGAAATACACCTAAACCGTGGCTATAGTATGAAACAATATCTGGTGGTTGGATGTCTTCAGATGCAGACTGACAAAGAAGCAGCCTGTTCCTATTATACTGTTAGAGAAAGTCTTCGTTTTCATGGAGGTTCAGGGGACAAGTTAGTAAAGTTACTTAATATTTATAATAACCAGGGGACATATATCTGATATGTGCATGTGAATGAGGGTGGGTGTGTGTATACATATGTGTGTGTCGTGTGTGAGCTTGAATAGTTACAATTCTGTTAGATTTAGGGAAAAAAACTTCCATCATTTAAACAGTAAAATAATCTCCCTTCCAACTTTTTTATCGAAGCAATATGACATATTTGGTTTAAGTACTAAATCTTCATACCTTTTATTGATAAGAATAAATTGCTTGATGAATGTTCCAAATAACCCAGTCACGTTGGTTTTATTTATGTGAGAAATTGGTGTGAATGACAGAAAGCAACAGACACAATATTTTCTCATTTATGCTTAGTCAATAGACTTGCTAAAACAACAGTAAAATTCACTTTACTTTTTGGAAAATTCAAAATTTAACCAAGTATACATTTCCCACACCGCATTATAGCCTGGGAAAGGCAGTCCAAACATCGTCCTTGCTGTAAAGTTAAACAAAAAATAGGTCTCAGAGTCTGGAGCCCATGTAACCGCATACACGATTCTCGCCTCCTTCCACTGACTAAGGAAGCCTAAATCAACTGCAAACTAAAAAACAAAACAAATATTGAAATTAATATACTAAAATCTCTGTAAAATATAAATAATAACAATTCTTTATAGATTTATATGACGGTAATACAAATAAAATTTTCAACAAGTAAAGAAAGGCTGCAGAATGAAAGGGATAAGCAGTTAAAGAAAAATTTGCATAGAGTAGCAGAAGGACACCCTAGGAACTATGTTTTTACATTTAATTTTTAAAATTGTAATAAATAAGCCGGTCTCGGTGGCTCAGCCTGTAATCCCGCACCGTGGGAGGCTGAGGTGAGTGGATTTCCTGAGTCCGCGGGTTTGAGACCCACCTGGGCAACTTGATGAGAACTCATCTCTACAATAAATTAAAAAAATTAGCCGGGCGTGGTAGCACGTGCCTGTAGTTCCAGCTACTCGGAAGGCTGAGGCGGAAGGATTGCCAGAGCCCAGCAGGTCGAGGCTGCGGTGGCTGGGAGCCGCCACCGCACTCCAGTCTGGGCAACAGAGTGAGACTCCAACTAAAATAATAATAATAATAATAAATAAATAAAATTGTAATTAATAAAAATTGCAATTTAATTTTTAAAGCTGTGATGAGAACACTAAACTCTTTCATAAAGCAGTCTCCGATTCAGTGTTAAGAATTCTGAAAACAACCTACACATATTGAAAAATTAAGTCTGAATTAACAACACGGCTGATTGTATACATATATGAACACATACATATACGGCGTGCCAAAAAATGTATGTACATTTTAAGAGATGTTATCTGTGTATTACTTTTTGAAGTTGAATTGAATTATGGTAGCGATATGTAGTATGACTTTGGCTCAGAAAATTGGTCTTAATCAAATGAATGCTAGCGTCACCATGTGACAGGCAAGACTGTCAGTCAGAGAAAATGGTGGAAGCATGGTTGTCATCTGAAGAGCACAAGACCATTTTGAAGTGGTATTTGAAATTCAAGAATGTTATGGAATTACATTGACGATGGAGACATGAGTAAGCAACAGAACCTCCAACACGTCTAACAATTGCACGCATTCGTGATGAGTTTGAAACCCACGGTGCTTTATGTGATGTGCATAAGGGAAGACCCGGGAGGCCTCACACAGAAACAAGTCCTGCAGAACAAGTTCACCATCAGAAGTGTCTGGACGCCGGTGGGAACCACTCTGAGCACCTCTTGTAACTGCAGAAGTCAAACGTGATTTGTATTCATCTTTTGTTATTGGTATATATTGAGGATTACAATTTTAATACATTTTTTCCTTTTTAAAAATGTGTATACATTTTCTGGCACCCACTGGTAATAGTACACATTTATACATACACACATAAGAATATGCCAAAGAATCTTTTCTTATTTTAACGACTCCAAGTATCTGTAGATTCTATACTGTATTTGGCATGTCAGTGAAATTAATCAGCTCAATTACACTTAATCTTGCTGAAATGCCATATAATTTTTACTCTACTTTTGCAAATAGTGATGTATAAATCTATTTCTTTCACATTAGAAAACAAAAGGCATTGTATTATAATGTGTTCGATTACTTCACTAATTGTGCCCTTTTAAAAAGGCTGCTTTTACAATTACAGATCTAGAGACAATAAATTAGTTCCTAACAAACTGTAAAATAAAATTAATATAATAAATGAGATAGATAAAATTTGCATTTCAGCAAAAATAACATTACAACCATCTCTTATGCAATCCTTAAGATTCATCAATCACAATCGGCTCAATATCTATTATTTGTGTGTGTTTGTATGAATATAGATTGTTTGATATTACTAATGTATCGTAGCCCACTACTATATTAAATATCTGTTACCTTCTTATAGAAAACTTTTTATCAGAATGACAAGTGTGATTGGAAAATCACTGATAGAAATGTGTGATATTCTTGAGTAAATGAATACCATAAGCTAATTTATATATATGTAATTTTTATAATGATGAACCACCATGTGACACAGTATTGGCATGCTGACACATTCAAATAAACCACAACCTATCAAGAAGTACTTTAGATGAACTCTAATTTTGCCAATGGTTTCTCAATTTTGCAAAGAGAAATTTCAATGGTTTCTCAATTTTGCAAAGAGAAATTTCATTTTAGTATGGCGTAATGTGTTCTTGGAGTCTTGGTTAAAAGTGTAAACACTAGAATAAAATATGTGCATTTTATTTTTGATTTCTCCACTAAGAATTCTTTACTGTACCAAAGAAAGCAGTCGTGACCCTGGGTACTTTCTATGAACTTTGTGTGCCTCCTATTCCTTGTGTGAAAAATAGGAAGAAGTCGAACTATATTTTAGGTTTGTTCTGAAAATTAACTTAAAGCATGGAAAGAACTTGGAATAAAAGCACTCCATAAGTGTTAGTCACTATTACTATTTTGCATGTCTGCCATTAGTTCAATGCCAACTCAATCTTTTGTCTCTCCTTTCATTCCCATTTTTGTAATCTATGATTTACTTTTTTTGTAAATCCCTGTTCTTTCATATTTGTCTTCCTTCCCCCTCATCTCTTTCTCCCTGTCTCTCGCTTATTGAGCTTGTCTAGTGACTTTCTAATTACCAACTTGTTAAATTCTGCCAAATAAAATGTCAGAAACCTAGCAAGCAAAAACTGAATTTGTCTTAACTGGCAGCTTGGGAGCCCGAGGCTTGAGTAACTATAATTCGAGAATTCAAAATTATAGAGAAAGAGAGGATACCAACTTTCAGTTAAATAAATTGTTCATATATGAAAAGTTTTATATATCCATCATAATTACATCAGTTTCAATGACAACACTTCTTCCTGATCACCTTGCTACACTGTGAATATTTCTAAAAGTCATGTAGTACTAGAAGTATACTTTGTTAAATGTAATGTTTGTAGAATGTAACCAAATTTAGGCACATTCTATTCTCTTAATTATTTATAAAGGTGTTCTTATGTTAGAAATGTAAAATAAGTTATGAAAGAAATGCTTTTGATACAGTGTGGTAAAATTCAATTATAGACCATGTAAATTTGTAAGCAATTAAAATAAAGTACTTTATTACTAACACATCATAGACATCATTTTTTAAAAGATTAAGAAGGAATTAAAGATAAATGTATTAGGTTAAAGTATTACATTAAAAATGTGAAATGCATTACCATTTGAAGTGCACTTATCTTTTTCTTCAATTCCTTGTACTTTAACAATCAGAAGGCTTTAAAAATACATGATAACACTCAAAATGCATTTATAATTTAAATTAACATAATCAGAACTTGATTTGGCAAATATTCAATTTTGCTTTTAAGAAATTTTAATTATTAACTTTGACAGAGTTATAAAACTATGGAACACTTTTCTATTTGGGGGAAAAATCATGTCACTGACTCCCAGTTATCTGAGTAATAAAGTAAGTTACAAAGCATTTTGTTATCCTAATAATATATTTCATATTGCAGAAGGGAAATAATTTAAGAGAAAATATAAAGACCTGTATGGAAAAAAAAGTCGACATGACCTCTCATCTTGACTTTGGCAAAAGTGCAAGCGTAAACTGAACTAAGCTAGCTGTCTCAGTCTCAATATTCTTGTTTGGAAAATGAAGAATTTGGTCAGGTGATTCTGAAACTTTCCATTCTTTTGAAATAAGCAAATTGTATTACAAGTTCAATGACCTCTTTATCTTGAATGGTCCAAAGAAAATGTAATGAGCAAATATAGTAAAGGTTTTGAGTTGATTTTAGATTGGGTTTTTGATTCATTTCTCAACTTGGCACAGTATCTGAAACAAAGTAGAATATAGAAAGACTTGAGCAGTAGACATGAAAAATGAGAGAGCTTTACGTCATGCCTTTAAATATATTTACAGATTATGCTAAGTGTCGAAGATCCAAAGATTAAGAAATGACTTTTCCTTATGAAGACTAAAAGACTAATAGCTTCTCTTTCATCAGCCCTTCCTGTGGCTATTTCATCATTATGGTTTAAATTTAGAAATATCTGTCATCCAAGACAGCTATTTTTGTTGGCCCTGAAGCTAAAATAATTTATTAAAAATAAACCTGAAAATCATTAATTTGGGTTCTGGTATGATTGAATTAAAATAATTTTCTGAATCTTTACTTTTATTCAGCTTTTTATCTTCGGAAAATTTCAAATTTTACAGATTGTGATAATATTGTTTTGAAACATCAGTAAAAAATGCAAACAAATATATATGTATATAAATATAGGAACCCTTCTGTAGTAAAACTAAGATTTATATTTTATTACCTTAAGTTTAGTCATTGTTACTACTCAAAAAAAAGATAAACCACCAATTCATGAAAGAAAAAAATAAGGTCAGAAGTGATTAGTATATCCCTTTTTGGCTGGGAATATGTATGCTGATCAAAGTATAGAGAAGACCTAAGATCTTCTAGAGGGATGAACTGACCATATTGATGCAAATACTCTTACACTTTGTTATTTTACAGGGAACTATTGAAGACTTCCTGCTCACAATTTTAATTCTATGATAAGCACTGTTCAAAGAGCAGGTGGAAGCTTTCTCTTTGAGATTTTTAAAAAGTCACCTATCAGAAAGTCATAGTTGGACACGGATCCTGATATGAATATAGCTTAAAAATATTGGTTAAAAATGTCAGAAGTAGATGTAAATATTTGACTGATGATTTAAAAGAGGCTGAGACAATAATCAATCCAATTGGCAGTAAGATACAGAATACATAGAGATAATTTATGCTACTTCCTCTGCTGTAAAAGGAAAGAATAGGAGAATAAACAAACATTTTGAATCTTTTTTAGATGATAAAGGCAAATCCAGTTTGACAAAGGGAAAGTTGGAAACAAAATCTTGGTCTAGACCTCTTTCTTATCTAAACTAAAGGAAGAAATAAAGTTATTAAATATGTATGTAGAGATATTGAGGAAAAATGTGGTTACTTTTCATAACAAAATTATGTTGTTTTTGAAAGAAGAAGGAGAAAAGGAAAAGGGAAGAAAGAGGAAGAAGAGGAGGAGGAATAGAAAAAAATAGTATGAGAAAAACCATTAATAAAAGACTAGTACTTGGAGTTCACAAATGCGGTACAGTTAGACTATTTGTGTCAGGATTTGTCTTAAGATTCTCCAGCAAAATGGAACCAATAGGATATATCTATTCTATCTATCTATCTATCTATCTATCTATCTATCTATCTATCTATCTATCTATCTCTGTCATCTATCTCTATCATCTATCTCTATCATCTATCTATCTATTTATCTTTCTATCATCTATCTCTGTCATCTACCTATCTATTTTATATATATCTACAGCTAAAGAGAAATTTATTTTAAAGAATGGCTCACACAGTTATGAAAGCTGGCAAGTTTAAAATATTCAGGGTAGGCAGTCAGGTTGGAGACCTAGGGAAGCACTGATGTTTCAGTTCAAGTCCAAAGGCTGTCCTCCGGAAGAATTCCCTCCTACTTACAAGAGATCAGTTTTGCGTTCTATTCAGGTCTTCAACAAATTGGATAAGGCCCACCCACATGATGGAGATCAACATACTCTACTCAAAGTTCATCAATGTAAACATTAATCTCATCCAAAAATACAATCACAAAACTGCAGGGGGAGGGGCGGGAGGTGGGATTGGTAGTAGTTGGAATCTACCAGAGGAAAGGGGGGCACACCCCATCAACAAGGATACCTGCATAATGAATATTTGTATATCTAACCTTGAATTGTACCCCACAATTTTAAGATAAAAAATTTAAACATTAAATAAATAAAGGTTAGCTACTATTAAAAACAAACAAACAAAAATACAATCACAGAAACACCCAGAACAATGTTTGATCACCTATATGGGGCCAATACTCCAGCCAAGTTGACATATAAAATTAACCTTCACCAGATTATTTCTGAACTTGAACATATAATGAAAAAAGTGGAGTTGATAGACTCCCACTTCTCCGGCTCTGCCTTTTACAAACAGCGGGACATTCGTCAAATTGCTCCCACTTGCTGAGTGTTTCTTTTCTGCTGTTGGTGATAACGATCCATATTTCATGGTGTTATAAAAACAAGATAAGATAGTAAATGGGAAGTCTTGCATGCAGTAGGTAGTCAATAAATGCATTTTATTATTCATAGTATGCTTACAGCATCTTTATTTTTATAATAAAATATGCCTCTACTTATATATGTTTTTCTTGTATGGACATTGAAAAACGAAGCATATATTCAAGGGATGTTTCGGTTTGAAGACATTTACTGACATTTTGAGAATAGAAATGTATTAAAGCTTGACTTTTGGAATCAATTTACCTAAATTAATCAATTACCTTCTTCTGTGTGAACATCAACAATGTGTAACTTCTGAGTAGAGCTGTCTCTGTCCTTTGAAGTGTCAACACACTTCAAAATAGCTTAGGAAGTTATGATTTTTAACAGTTATACACTATCAACTTAAGTATGTGCTTATGAATAAAATTTTTCTTCTAAGTGTTTCATGATGGTTAGGAATAGCCAAACTGGAGAACCAAAGATGCATGAAACAATAAATTATTTTCATGCAATTCTCAGGATGAATTTCCTAAAGTTCTCTTCCACAAGATTTGACTTATGGGGCTGGGCACAGTGGCTCATGCCTGTAATCTCAGCACTTTGAGAAGTCAGGGTGGGAAGATCACTTGAAGCCAGGAGTTTGAGATTTGAAGAATGTTATAGGAATTAAATGGAAAAAAAAAAGGTTTTTTAATCAGGAAATAATATCTAGATATTGATTTTAATTCATACATAACTTTATTAACATTAAGTGACAATGATTGTAAAATATTTATTCATTGTGTCTTTTGTATTTTATTAAATACATTTTCTTTTAGGTGTGCTTTCTTTCATTTCATAGTTTTTCCTTTAACTTTGTTTTTTTAATTCATAAGAAATATTGGGTTAAATATCAAAATGCACATAAAAATATGACATTGAATAAAGTTTCAACTGTGTGTAAGATCCAAAATTATACATTGTGTGTGTATGTGTGCACTTGTGTGTGTATCTGAAAAGTCTAGCTAGGGCAGCCATTCTAGAAAGCCATTTGGTAATACTTAATAAAGTTAAGACTAGTAGAATCCCTCTGCATATATTCACGGATACATAAAAGTATGTATAATGCAACATCAACATTGTTTGCAGTAGCAAAGATGTGAGAACAATATAGGTATTTATCTTCAGTTGAATGGGTAAGTAAATGATGAAATATCCCAGAAATACAGTAACGCAGTCAGAATTTGTAAAATGATGCCAGTTTATAAACTAAAAACGTGCAAGGTCACATACATTCATCAAACAACGTCATGTATTTTTAAGATAACTCATGTAAATTTTAGCAATATTATCCTCATTTATATAAAGAAGGATCACAGAGCCTGGAATGTTCTTTGATTTTTTTTCTTTAATTATAAATGCTTGTACATAGAGAATAAGGTTACCATTGCAAATAACAGTGCTCACTTTGTGTTACCTTACAAGTACCACCCAATATGGGAGAGAATTGGTGTGAAATAGTCTCTTGATTATTAGAAAACAGTCATTCAAGTTCACATTTGTTCTGTTCTGAAAATTTTGCTAATTGGAAATAAATCTCTTTAGTAAGCAAAAACTTCTGTTATTTCAAGGCGACTCATGGAAAAGAAGAAGAAGAAAGCCTGTGATCATCTTTTCACATTTGGTTAAAAATACACATTTTATTTCTACCTATTTATTATGGAAGTAAAAAAGGAAAGTAGAGAGACGATGGGAGGCACAGAACATTATTAGTCCAACAGATGAAAAGTTTCTGCTAAAGGACAAAGAAGCAAAGAAAATGAAACAAAATATCACAAAAATTATTGGGAAACATCACAGCTTCTAAATTTCTTATTTTGAAGTAACAAAAATGAAGGCACGCTATGGAAAAACGATTATCTAGCATAAGAAGCATTTTGCTCTTTTAGAAGAAAAACACCTTTTAATAGTAATCTGCTTTTTACATAGTCTACACCTAGAATGAGGCGTGCCCCTTGTAGGGATTAAAGGGAAAGTTTAATGCTTTTAAGATTCTTAAAATTTGTTTTTAAATGCAGAGGACTTTGAGGGCATATGAAGCTGTGAAGAGTCCTTGTAAGGTCTTAGAGGAAATAACAGCTTAATTGACTTTGTAGAATGGTGATATTTGGCCAGTTATCATGGTTGTTTGGAGCCCGCTATTAAGGAGACCAAGGGTGCGAGTTCAATCCCCCAAGGAGCGCGTCACTATGTGGGCAATGGCTTTTCTCATCATCCTTCACAGCATGTCTCTGATTCATGACATTCGTCCCAAAAGCCTGAACACGGGAATGTGAATGAATTCCTGCTATGGGAAACTGAAAATAATGCAGGCAGTAAAACCCAGGTGGCCTTATAAAGGCAATGACTTGACTACCTAGAAGGAAATGTCCAGTGATTTGTCAAGATTTGCTTCTTTCCTTTTTTGTTTGATTTCATTTTGCAAGGGTCTTCTTTATTACTATTTCTGGTCATTCAGGTCATTTGCCATGATCCGTGTATTCAATGTGCTGTATATTCTATAAATAAATAGAACCAGCAGTGACAAAAACAGATAAGTCACATTACCGAGAATATTCCTGACTCCAGCCCCATTGAGGAAATTTCCCAAACAAATTTAACAGAAAGATGAGGTTGCTGAAATCTCCAGAGAGGCAAAATAATTTTTATTCTTGTTAGCTGCATTATGCAAATATTAGACTCGGTTCTTTAGGTGATTAAAAGTACTATTTTCTCCATTTCATTTGAGCTAAAATAACTGCACTTTGAAAAGCATAAAAATTTGTTTTTATAAGTCATAAGAAACTCTCATTCGTTATCTTAGGGTAGAAAATGCCCTTGCCATCAATTTATAATTAAACTTACAATGACTTCCTTAATATTTAATGGTAATTAAAGCAAAGTGTGGTATGAACATTACCTCACACATAATGCATCATGTATAATCACATATTGTGTAAGCATATAATTTTATAAATTAAAAAGTTATTTAAATTCTTTGTAAGATAAAAATGTCACACACTGGTTTTTAATCTTGTGGAAAAATAATATTATCATATCATTAGGAAATAATGCCTATTGCTATATTGGATATCGGTAAAGAGATTCGGCAACATGAATCTGAAAATATCTTTTACCATGTTCCCAAGATGTATGTGCAGATAAGGGATTTCAGAAAATTGAGATAAATAAAAGTATTTTTTGTTGTTCTAGGAATTAAGCGTCTCAGATAATCAAAGATTCGCTTCAAGCCATTCCCAGCACAGGTTTGTCAAACAGCTTCTTAATGTGCTTTTGGCTTATATCAAGAAGATTCAAGTCTTGTCACGGTCCATTGCGCTGACTGACTTTAAATCTTGATGCCTTATGGGTTTCCCTCTGGAAAGGAAAAAGAACGAGTTCAGGACCAGTACCTTCCCTGAAATCCAGCCCTTACATCTAATAGCTTTAAAATTAGCAATGAGCCCAGGGGAGTCGTTTAGTGCTGCTGTGAATGTTAAAAGCACGAAAGTCTTTAAATTTAAATTTCAGAACGCTTAACATTTTTGTTTTATTTTAATGTGAATCCAAGATTATAACTTAATTTTTAATGTGATAAACCTGTCAGGCACAATATCTTTTCTTGTTAGCCACTTTTTATATATGGTGTACCTTAAGAATCAAATTTTCTCTACCTGAAAACCAAAGCCCTGGCTAGACCTTTAATTCTTCGTATATCACAGATTATTTTGAAAGAGGAATACATTGGTACACGTAATGTTGACCCAGTCAGGTAATAATCCATAAACACTCCACCCTGATCAGCCACATAGTGGATATTCTGATGCCTAAACTGGCATTAAAGACAGATCATGACTTATTTCTGTGTATCAAGTAAACCTGAAGAAAATTTTAATTAAAATGGAAGGAATAGCATATTATTTAGTGATTGATAAGTTCATAGTACTGAATTTGATGTAGTCCATATATTACGTTGCTTAAAATTCGTAACAAAGTGAGATAAATAAGGTTTTCCTCATTTCACTGGTGAGAAAACTAAAATAACACACACACACACACATACGCACACACACACAATGGAGGTAGCTGACTAAAGACTCACAGCTAGCCTGAGTCTGGTTCCATGTCTCTAAAAATGAGGTTAGCTATATACTCATCTTTGAATTATGATAAGAGTAAAATGAGATACTATATGTAAATCACCGAGCATACAGTAGAGATCAAAGTGAGTTGTGACTGCATGTAATTGTCATTATAGAGGCCAGAATAGGTATGGGTGGTTGATTTGAAACAAAATCTCTCTCACTTTGAAATTCTTTTTTATTTGGAAAGAAAATCTGACTTGGGTGTTTTATGACTTTTATGGGGAAATTTTGTGCAGAGGTTTAGTTTAAATTTGTATAAGAAACAAGAACAATGCTTAAATATAAATTATACTGATTTTAACAGATTCATAATCCACCATATTGTGTTACCTAAAAACAAACACTTTAAAAGGATTTACAATTAGATTTCTCTATAGTTAAATATACTTTACCTGCATTTCAAAAAATTGAAGATTGACTTACAAACTACTGAGTATAGCCTAGTGAATTTGTAGTGAATTACAAACTTTGCAAGTCAAGATGTGCTCTCATTCTTTTTTATTTAATATCAACTATAATTAAATGTCCAAATCATGAATATTAAAAACATCTTTAAAAAGAAATGACTTTTCTAAAATAGAATACCACTTGAATCATACTGATGACCCAAAATAGTCTACCTTTTTTAAAAGTGGAGGTTGATTGATTTTCACTGACAAATAAAAATTGCCACATGCTGATCTGAATAGGTAATGAACACAGGCATTTATGTAAGAAGGATCAATTGCCTCTTTTGTATCTTATCTTTTTATGGGTACGTGTTTTATTAATGAAAACCTTCCCACTTCTTGTTCCCTCCTTCCATACCAGCAAGATTTTTTACTAGGCTTTACACACGCCTATGCACACACGATAGTGATAAACTAAAAAGAATGTTCCAATGTATCTCTTTTTTCTGAGAGTAAATAAATGATGTCCAGCATTATTTTTAAGATCTTAATTGTATACTTAGAATGCTCTCCTAACACTTAGATGCTCTCCTAATACTTTTGTGTTGATTAGGGTTTCCAGAGAAATAGAATCAGTAATATGGATGTGTGTATAGATCTCTTTATATATATAAATAATAAATAAATAAATATATATATATAAATATATATTATATATATACAGAGAGAGAGAGAGAGAGAGAGAGAGAGAGAGAGAGAGAGAGACTTACTATTAAAAATGGCTCATTTGATTATGGAAACTGAGAAGTCCCAAGACCTGTGCTTGGCAGCTGGAAAGCTAGAAGAATCAGTGTGTAGATCCAGTTTGAAGCTGGAGGCTTGAGAACGAAGTGATTTCATGATAGAGTTCCCAGTGTGAAAGCTGGCAGGTTTGGGATTCCAGGCGAGGTGATGTTTGAGTCTGAGCCTGAAGGAAGGCGAAGTGTTTTAGCTCAAGCAGTTAGGCAGGAGAGGTTCCCTTTGCATCAGGCGTTTTGTGCTTCTCAGATCTTCATTTATCTCCACCTTAAGGGAGAAAAGTAGTCCACTTTACTCAGTCTAAACATTCAAAAGTTCATCACAGCCAGGAGCAACCACCCAGACACACCCAGAATAGTCTTTGGCCAAATGTCTGGTCACCCCGGGGCCCAATCATGTTGACACATAGAATGAGCCATCAACATTTAAGAATTTATTTTTTGATTAAAGTTTCATTTTTAGATGATTATAAATTCACATGAAATTATAGGAAATGCAGGGATATTCCAGAGATTTCACTGCTTCCCAATTCTTAAATTGCATCATTTTAAGAATGTTGTGTACATGGAATCATACGACATATAAACTTTTATGGCAAGCTTTTTCACTTAGCGTAATTCTCTGAAAATGCAACCAGGTCATTGCATCTGTCAACATTTTTCATTTTTTTTCTTTTTCCTAGCAGAATAATAGTCCGTGGAATGAATCTATCATAATTTACTCACCGACAGAAAGACATGAGGGTTGTTTCAAGTTTTGACTATGGTAACAAAAGTTGACGTAAATATGTGGGTCCAGGTTTTTGTGTGAACCTAAGTTTTATTTCTTTGTGACAAATGTGCAGGAGTGCAATTGTTGGAACATATGGTTGTTGTACATTAAGTGATTCTCAAGGAAGTCACCAAGCTGATTTTTAAAGTGGCTTGTACCCAATTCACGATTGCAAAGGTGTGAAATCAGCCTAAATGCACATCAGCTGATCAGTGGATGATGAAAATGTGGTGTATACCTACCATGGAATACACCTCAGCCATGCGAAGGTATGGAATAGTATCTTTTGAGGAATTAGAAAGCATTCTTCTAAGTCAAGCAATGCAGATATGCAAAACCAAATGCTGCAAGTTCTCACTTATAAGTGGGAATTAAACTAAGGAACAGCAAAGGGATGGAGAATGACATAAGGGACGTTGCAGACTCAGAATAAGGAGGGTAGAGAGTAGGAAAGAGATTTTTAAAAAATCACCTGTCAGGTGCAATGTGCACAGGTGAGGGGCTGGGGACACTTCAAGCCTGGACTTCTTTTCCACTGCAATGAATCCCTGTAACTAAAATCATGTGTACTCCCTAAAGCCATAGAAATAAAAAATAAATAAAATAATGAGTTGTGTAAAATAAATAAAATGGCTTGTACCACTTTACACATCCCCACGGGCAGCGTACCAGTGATCCAGTTTTTCTGCATCCTCACCAACATCTGGTATTGTCATATTTTCTTTTAGATTTTCTGACAAGTGTGTGGTCATATCTCATTGTGGTTTATATGAGGTTTCTTAATGAGCAACGTATTTCTTTTCTGAGCATATTTGCTGTCTGTATGCCTTTTTTCTGGTGAAATGCTTTTTGCCCATGTTCTTATTGGAACGTTCCTTATGTGTTTTAGATACTGGTCCTGTGTTGGATCTGTGATTTCTGATTATTTAGTTTTATTATGTAGCTTGTTTTTAAACATCTTTTTCACAGGATATTTCACAAAGCAAAAGTTTTAAATTTTGATGAAAGCAAATTGTATTCATCTTTCCTTTTTTGGGTTATACTTTTTTGTGTCAAATCTCTAAGAACTTTCTGTGTAACCCCAGATTCTAAAGATTTCCTTCTATAATTTTTTAAAAATGTGCAGTTCTCTATTTCACTCTTAAGTCCCTTGTTCATTCTGAGTCAGTTTTTTAAACAAAGTGGGAGGTTTAAGTTGGGAGCCATTTTTAAAAAATAAACTTTATTTTTTAAGGCAGTTTTAGGTTCACAGCAAAATATTTTAAACTTATGTGTATGCAAATATTTCAGTACCATTTATTGAAAAGAGGGTCTTTTCGGCATTGAATTGTTTTTGCAACCTTTTCGAAATTCGTCTGAGCATATTTGCGTGGGTGTACATCTGGGTCATATTCCTCCTTCCACTGATGCGTATATGAAAGATTATTCGATTTCTTCTCTAATATAACACAATCTTCATTACTGTGGCTGTACAATAAGTCTTAAAGTTGGTCAGAGTGATTTCTCATTCTTCTTTTTCAAAACTGTTTTTGACTATTTTCATTCCTTTCCCTCTCTGTGTGGATGTTAGAATAATCTTGCCTACATCTAAAAAACTACTTTGCCCGAATTTTGCTAGGAACTGCATTAAGACTGTGTATCAATTTGGGAGCATTGACATCTCTAATTATTGTCAGTCTTCCAATCGATGAACACATTATGTCTCTCCATATATTTATTTATTTTTTTAATGTTTATTTCAATGGTTTTAGGGAGTACAAATAACTTTTGGTTTCATGGATGCATTTTATAGTGGGGAAAAAGTCTGGGCTTTAAGTGTACCCTCCACCTCACCTGTGAGCATGGCACCTGTTGCAGTAGTTTGTCATTCCTATCCGTCCTCACACACTTCCCCTTTCAAGTCTTCAATGTGAGAGTGTAAAGTGTACAACATCTATGGAAATCGGTACGGAGATTTCTTAAAGAACTAATGTAAGAACTATGTACACACACACACACACACACACACACACACACACACACACACACACACTTACCATAGAATACTCAGTCACAAAAATGATTGAAATAACGTCTTTTGTGGAAATGTGGATGGAATTGGGGACCATCACCCTGAGTGAAGTAACTCAGGAACGGAAAACCAGATGCTGCCTGTTCTCACTTCTAAATGGGAGATAAACTAAGGAACTCTGTACATTCAGGTTTATTTTGATTTCATTTCATTCATTAGTATTGTCAGTGTTGTGTAGATTTCAGGACACTTCTCATACATGTCTGAGAATAATATTTTAGCAATTATAAATGGAATTAAAATGGTATTCAAATGAGTGTCCACATTTTTCTAGCCAGAATGCAGACATACAATTGATTTCTGCATACTTATTTTATATCCTGCCACATTGTTGAAGAGAAATTTATAACATTATGTGTGTTCATTAGAAATAAATAAAAGTTTTAACTCAATCATCAGTTGTTGATTGCCTATTCTGATTTCCATAAGGGAGTCTTCTAAGAGTCTTAACATTTGAAGTTTTATGTTTAGGCCTTTGATCTACTTAGAGTTGATTTCTGTATATGGTGTAGGTAGGGGTCCTGTTTCAATCTTCTGCATGTGATCAGCCAGTTTTCCCAGCACCATTTACTGTATAGGTTTTCTTCTCCTCAGTGGTTGTTGGTGGAGGCTTTGTTGAAGATAAGTTGGTTGAGAAATTGAGGTTTTGTTTCTGGAATCTCTATCCTGTTCCATTGGTCTATATGCCTGTTCTTGTACCAAAATGCCAGGCTGTTTTGATTATTGTAGCCTTGTCGTAAAGTTTAAAGTCTGGAAGTGTGATGCCTCCTGCTTTGTTTCTTTTGTTAAGGATTGCTTTGGCTTTTTCGTGGCTGGTTATGTTTCCATATGAATTTCTGTATTGTCATCTCCAGAATGATGTTGGTAATTTAATAGGTATTGCATTAAATCTGTAGATTGCTTTTGGTAGGATGGATATTTTAACACTGTTGATTCTTCCTATCCATGAGCATGGAATATTTTTCCATTTGTTTGTGTCTTCTTGAAGTTCTTTGAGCTGTAGTTTGTAGTATTCTTTGTGTAGGTCTTTCACGTCCCTGGTTTGGAAGATGCCGAGGTATTTCATTCTTTTTGTGGCTATTGTGAATGAGATTGTGCTTTGTATTTGGTTCTCTGCCTGTGTGTTATTAGTATATAAGATTGTGACTGTCTTGCACGTTTACTTTGTTCCCAGAGATATTGCCAAAGTCCTTTATCAGTACAAGAAGGTTTTTGACAGATTCTCTTGGACTTTCAAGGTATCAGATCATATCGTCAGCAAATAAGGGTAAGATAATTCCATCTTTCTATTTGGATACCCCTGATTTCCTTTTCTTGTCGGAGTGCTCTAGCCAGGACTTTCAAAACAATGTTGAACAGGAGGAGTGACAGAAGGCAGTCTTGTGTTGTTCTGGTTTTCAGGGGAAATGCTTCCAGTTTCGTTCAGTTTACCAATATGCTGGCTGTGGGGTTAAGGGATAAAATAGGCAAGTGGCACCTTATTAAACTGAAAAACATCTGCAAAGCAAAAGAAACCATCAAGAGAGCAGGGAGACAGCCCACAGAATGGGAAAAAATATTTGTCAACTGTATAGCTGACAAAGGCCTAACATCTACAAGGAACTCAAACATGCCAAAAGGAAAAAGAAACAGACTCATGAAAAAGTGGGCAAAAGACAAGGGCAGACACTTCTCAAAAGAAGCCATTCAGGCAGCCAATAGGCACAGGAGAAAGTGCTCAGCCTCACTAATCACCAGAGAAGTGCAGATCAAAACCACATTGAGATATTACCTAATCCCAGAGAGAATGGCCATTATTAATAAAATAAAAACAACAGATGTAGGCAAGAGTGCAGAGTAAAGGGAATGCTTCTGCACTGCTGGTGGGAAAGCAGACTAGCGCAACCTCTTTGGAGAGCAGTGTGACGATTTCTAAAAGGGTTAGACATTGACCTTCCATAGGACTCAACAATCCCCTTCTTGGGAATATACCCAGAGGGCCTTAATTCATTCTACAAAAAAGATTCCTGCACACATGTTTGCTGCAGCTCTATTCACAATAGCAAAAACGCGGAAGCTTAGGTGCTGCCCATTGAAGCTGGACTGGATAAAAAAATATTTTACTTATACACAATGAAATATTACACTGCCATAAAGAAGGACAAATATATGGACTTCACAGCAACTTGGATGAATTTAGAGTCCATCTTACTCAGTGATCTATCACAGAAACAAAGAACAGAGTACCACATGTTCTCACTCATAAGAGGACCCTGAACCTTTACCATAATACTATATAACAAAGGGATTGGCAGTAGTGGGATACTGCCAGGGTGGTTGGGGAAGAGGAGCACAACATCAATAAGTGTTTCTGATCTCAAATCAAGCAAAGTGGGGACCAAATGAGAGGCCTACACTTTACCTGTATGGTGACCACTGTACTCCACATCTTTAAAATTAAAAAAAAAAAAGAAAAGGATTGGCAGTAGTAGGACACAGCTGGGTGCTGGGCGGGGAGGGGGTTGGGGGGGGAACATAATGTCCTTAAGAGTATCTGATCTCAAACTAGGCAAAGTGAAGACCAACGGAAGGCCCAAACTTTACCTGTACAATGATCACTTGTATACCTAATCCTGAACTGTACACTACATCTTTCCAATAAAGAATAATCATAATTATTAGTTCAAGAAGTTTTGCTTTGTTTTAGATTCCTTGAGATTTTCTATGTAGACATGTCGTCTGGAAATAAAAATAAAAAGTAAACAAAAAACAAACTTTTTTATTCCAATCAAGATGCATTTTATATTCATTTCTTATTTATTGTGTTGACTAGAAATTCCAGAAATGCTGACTAAAAGTAAGGAGGGTAGTTATATGCTTTGATCTTGATCTTAAGGACTTCAGTATATCATAATTAAGTGTACTGTGTTAGTAACAGGTTTTTGTAGGCGTTCCCTGTCAAGTCTAGGAACTTTCTATATATTTCTATCTTTTAGAGCTTTTAAAAAATTATCATGAATAGATAGATGTTGAATTCTGTCAAACCTTTTTGATATCAATTGATAGAATAGTGTGATTTTTTCTGCCTTTGTTCTGTTAATGTGTTTTATTACATAGACTGAGTTTCAAATAGTAAGCCATATTTGCATCTGTGGAGTTAATTCTGCTTGGTCAGGGGATACCATTCTTTTTGAATACTGCTTACTTCTGTTTGATAATACTTTGTTATTTATTTAAAACTTGCTATTTATTTATGAGGAATATGGGACAGTAATTTTCTGTTTTGCACTGTTATCTGTTTTGGTAGCAGGGTACTATTAGCTTCATAATAAAATGGGGAGTGTTTCCTCTTCTCTTTGTGGGAAGGGATTGTACATAATTGATGCTAACACTTTTTAAGTTTGATAGAATGCACAAGAAACATAGATTGAACTTACAAGAAATATATTTGTTCTATTTCTCAAGTCTAAAGTTTTTACTTAGTTATTTTAAAATCTTTTTTATCGGAGACTGTAGTTTTTATTGATACATAATAAATGTACACATTTTCAGGGCGCCTGTGATAATGTAATACATTCATATAAAGATCTAATCAGTATACTTGGAGTATTTATCACCTCAAATATTTGTCATTTCTATGTGCTAGGAACACTAAACTTGTTCTCTTCCAACTATTTTGAAATATACACTAGATTAATGTTAACCAAGTCACTTTGCTGATCTGTTGAACGCTTGGCTTTATTTCTTCTAATAGGATATTGTCCCCTTTAATCAACTCCTTTTCCCTACTCTTCCCAACCTCTGGTAACCATCTGTCTTTTAAAGACTTACTTTTTTTTTGCTTCCACAAATGAGTAAGAGAACATGAGGTGGGTTTCTTACAGGCAACATGTTGTGTATCCACTCAAGCGTTCCCTTTTAATTGAAGAATTGAGTCCATTTGAATTCAGCGTTCCTACTGAAAAGTAAGGACTTACTATTGCTGTTTTATTGCTTGTTTTCTGTTTGTTTTGTCACCCCTCCCTTCCCTCCCTCCTTCCCCCCTTCCTTTCTCTCTCCTCTTTTCCTTCTTTCTGTCTTCCATTGTGGTTAAGTAATTTTCTCTGATAATTCATTTTAATTAATTGCAGTTTATTTTTAGTGAATCTATAATATGTTTTTGCATTGTGGTCACCAAAAACATCTTGAAGAAAGAACAAGTTATAAATTACTCTCTTTAGCATTTCTTGTAATATAGGTCTGGTGGTTGCAAATCTCTCAGCTTTTATTTGTCTGAGAGAGACTATATCTTTCATACTTGAATAATAGTTTTGCTGGATACAATTTTTTTAATGGCATTTTTTTTTTAGCACTTTGAAAATGTCATTCACTCCCTCTTGGCCTGTATGGTTTCAGCTGAGAAGTCTGTTGCCAGAAATATTGGAGCTCCTTTACATGTTATTTGATTTCCTTTTTCTTGATGCTTTTAGAATCCTCTCTTTGTCCTTGACTTTGAGATTCTGATTATTATATGTCTTGTGGTAATCTTATTTGGATCAAATCTTTTAGTGTTGTCTGATATTCAGGTACCTGGATATCTATATCTTCCTTCGTTTTTAAAAAGTTTTCTGTTATTCTTTCTTTCTTTCTTTTTTTTTTTTTTTGAGTTGGAGTCTCACTCTGTCGCCCAGACTGGAGTGCAGTGGCCGCTCCCAGCCACTGCAGCCTCGACCTGCTGGGCTCTGGCGATCCTTCCTCCTCAGCCTTCCAAGTAGCCGGAATCACAGGCATGCGCTACCACGCCCGGCTGATTTTTTGATTTATTGTAGAGATGAGGTCTCGCTGCCCAGGCGAGTCTCGAACCCGCGGGCTCAGGCAATCCACTCACCTCAGCCTCCCAAAGGCGTGGGATTACAGGCTGAGCCACTGAGCCTGGCTGAATTTTTTAATTCAATAAATATATTTCTCAGTTTCAGAATTTCTAGTTTTTTTAAAGTATTACATCATTCTTTTTGTTAAATTTCCCTGACAAATTTCTTAATTGCTTTTATTTGCTATCTTAGAGATTATTAAATTTTCTTAAAACTGCTCTTTTCAATTCTTGGGCAAAAAGCTGATGTTCAACTGTCTTGTTAGGGCCAGTCATTCGTTTCTTACTTTGTGTGGGGATCTTTGTGATCATTTAACTCTCACATATGAGTGAGAATGTGCAGTGTTTGATTTTCTGTTTCTGAATCAGTTCACTTAGGGTGATGAACTCCAGCTTCATCTATGATGCTACAAAGGGCATGATGTCATTCTTTTTTAATGGCTGTGTAGTAGTCCATGGCGTATATATACCACATTTTCTTTATTCAGTCAATTTTTTGTGGGCACTTAGGTTGGTTCCATCATTTTGCTATTGTGAATCGTGCTGCAATGAACATATGAATACAGGTATCTTTTTTTATATATTGAGTTTTTTCTCCTTTGGGTTGATTCCTAGTATTGAGATTGCTGGGTCAAATGATAATTGAATTTTTAGTTCTTCGAGAAATTTCTTTTTTTGTAATTAGTAGCAGGTGAATTTCTTTTTTTTTTTCTCTCTCTTTTAACTTTTTTAAATTTTAAAGATGCGGGTTACAATTCAGGGTTAGGTATACAAATATTCATTGTGCAGGTACCCTTGTTGATGAGGTGTGCCCCCGCTTCCCCATGCAGAGTACTGCTACTGCCAATCCCACGTCCCCGCTTCAGTTTCCCGCTACTGCCAATTCTTTTCTTATAGTATTACGATAATTGTTCAAAGTCTGCTTAACGAGTGAGAACATGTGATACTCAGTTCTTTGCTTCTGTGATACATCACTCAGTATTAAAGACTCTAAGTCCATCCAGGTTGCTGTGAAAATCATGTTTTTGTCCTTTTTTATGGCTGCTGTGTAATATTTTCATATTTGAACTAGGTTGAACCCAAAGTGGGTGAGCGTTCCCTTTTCTCTGCAACTACACCAACATCTGCTGTTCTTTGACCTTCTAATAATAGCTATTCTGACTAGCATGAGGTGATATCACATTATGGTTTTAATTTGCATTTCTCTGATGATTAATGATATTGAGCATTTTTCATAAGTTTGTTGGCCACTTGTGTGCCTTCTTTTGAGAATTGTCTAATTCATGTCATTTGCCCACTTTTGATGGGGTCATTTGTGTGTGTGTGTGTGTGTGTGTGTGTGTGTGTTGAATTGTTTGAGTTCCTTGTAGGTTCTGGATATTCACTTTTTTTGTCTGAGATATAATTTGGGAATATTTTTTTTCCATTCAGTATGTTGTCTGTTCACTCGGTTGATTATTTCTTTTCCTGTGCAGAAGCTTTTGAGTTTAACTAAATGCCATTTATCTATTTTGGATTTTATTGCAATTGCTTTTGTAGTCTTTGTTATAAATTATTTGCCCAGGTCTATGTCTAGAAGAGTGTTTCCTAGCCTTTCTTCTAGAAGTTTTAGAGTTTCAGGCCTTACATTTAAGTCTTTGTTCCATCTTGAGTTAATTTTTACATATGGTGGGAGATAGGGGTCTAGTTTCATTCTTCTGCATATGGCTAGCCAATTTTCTCAGCACCATTTATAGAATAGGGTGTCCTTTCTTCATTGTTTATTTTTGTCACCTTTGGCAAAGACCAGTTGGTTGTAGAAATGTGGTTGTGTGTCGGAGTTCTTTATTCTGTTCCATTGGTCAGTCTGTCTATTCTTGTAGTAGTACTATTCTGTTTTAATTACTATAGCCTTACAGTATAATTTGGAGTCAGGTAGTATAATGCCTCTGCAATTGTTCTTTTTGCTTAGAATTGCTTTGGCCATTCGGGTTCTCTTTTAACTCCATATAAACTAAGTTTATTTCTAGTTTTTATGAAGAATGAAGTTGGCATTTTGATCGAGATTGCATTGAATATATAGATTACTTTGGGAAGTATCATTATTTTAACAATATTAATACTTTCAATCTTTAAATATGAGATGTTTTTCATTTGTTTGTGTCATCTATGATTTCTTTCATCTGTGTTTTTTAAATTCTCCTTGTAGAGATCTTTCACTTCCTTAACTTGGTGTATTTCTAGGTATTTAAAAGTTTATTTTGTTGTTGTTGTTAGTATGGATTTGATTGAGTTATTCATTTGACTCTCAGCTTGAGCATTGTTGGTGTAGAGGAACACTACCAATATTTGTACATTGATTTTGTATCCTGAAACTTTACATTTATCAGATCTAGAAACTTATTTGAGAAGTTTGTAGGGTTTTCTAAGTGTACATTCATGTTATTCATGAGCAGGGATTGTTTGACTTCCTTCTTGGTGATTTGGAAACCTTTTATTTCTTTCTTTTGCCAGATTGCTCTAGGTAGGACTTCCAGTATGATGTTGAATGAAAGGAATGAGAGTGGATATCCATGTCTTGTTTCTGTTCTGAGAGGGAGTGTTTTTAAGATTTCTCAGTTATGTACAATGTTTGTCATATACGTTTGTCATATATGGCTCTTATTTTGAGATATGTTCCTTCAGTGCCGTTTGTTGAAGGTTTTTATCCTGAAGGGATGTTGAATTTTGCCAAATGCCTTTTCTACATCTATTGAGATGATCATATGGGTTTTTATTTTTGCTTCTGTTTATGTAGTATATTGTGTCTATTGCTTTGTGAATATTGAACCATACTTGCATCCCTAGAATAAAATCCATTTACTTGGGTCATGGTGGATACTTTTTTTGATATGCTGTTGAATTTGGTTTGCTAGTATTTTATGAATGATTTTAGCATTTATATTCATCAGGGAAATAAGCTTGTAGCTTTCCTTTTTATGTTATGTCCTTTCTTGATTTTGGTATCACTGTGATATTGTTTTCATAGAATGAGTTAGGGTGTAGTCATTCCTCCTCAATTTTCTAGAATAGTTTCAGTAACTGTGGTACCAGTTCTTTCTTATCAAATTCAGCTGTGAATCTGTCTGCCCCTGGGCTTTTGTTGTTGTTGGGAGCCTTTTTTTTATTACTAATTCAATTTCATTGCTTATTATTGGTCTATTCGGGGTATTGATTTCTTCCTTGTTCAGTTTTGGGAGGTTGTATGCTTACAGGAATTTATCAATTTCTCTGTAAGTTTTCTAGTTCATGCACATAAGGGTGCTCAGAATAGTCTCTCACAGTCTTTTGTATTTCTGTGGTCTCAGTCATAATGTCACATTTATCATTTCTGATTGTGCTTATTTGAATCATTTTTTCTTGGTTAGTCTAGCTAGCAGTCTCTTGCTTTTTTATCACCAGCTCTGATCACTGACACTCTTGCTCATTTCTCAACAAAAAGTTATCAGACAGCCATTGTGCATTAATCTCTATTTACTGCTGGTAATGTTGAGGTGACCAAATGGATGATGTCTCTTTTCTCCTTTTTCTAATGCTTGCGGGGGAGAAGCAATATAAGAAGTGAGTTAAAAAGTAAACATTCAATAATTAGAGGTATGGCAAAGGTTCCATGGCAAGCAATTAAGGGACGAGACAGCGAGAGATTTGAAAATTGAGTTTGGTGGTTAAGTGCAGGTCCCACGGATTAGACAATGGTTGGTAAAGAACTGAATGGAAGGAAGGAACTAGTATGTATCATGGTTGTTTGTTTCAACACACAAATATTAAGGGTGGAGGTGAGAGCATAGTGAGCAAGGGACAAGTGATGTAATATAAGGACAGAAAAGGAGAGATTGTAGGATAAGAATAAACTAGAGCCCTGGAATGTATCAATATTTTTATCTTAATTTGTCAAACACACTAATTTCTCAACAAACCTATATGAATTAACACATATACTCAAGAGATACCCAGAAAAGGTTGATTTACTTTTTTAATAGCTCTGCTTATAGCCATAATAACAAACTAAAATACAAAAACAATTAGCCAACTCCCGTGTCGGTAAGTATAACAATAAATTTCAATAGTCCATCTTTTTTAAACTTATGTTTAAATGTCTCCAATTAGAGTAATGATTTTTTAAAAGATGAATAATGAGTGAATCAATTACATGACATCATGTTGTTGGGACATATTGCATCAGTGGTTATTTGTCTGATTCCAACTGAATTCATTCAGTTCTTCTTAATCAGTTCACTCTTTGAATGTTTATTTATTAAACAGTCTCATGCACTAGGTACCAAACCATTCTGTATGTGTTTACTCAATTTTGTCAAGTTGTCTTTATCTGCAGATGGAAGAAAATTGCTCTCAAATGTCTCTCAAACTTTTATTTACTTGAGATGAGTACTGTGCAATATTCCGCATTAGCCTTTGTTATCTTTTAGCACTACATTGGTGCTAATATTGCTAATGTGTGCTCTGGAGTTCTTCTCTTCACATTCTTAAAATATTTTGTATAAATACAAGTGATGTTTTGAGTTTATGTTGGTGCCAGCTCTGGTGATAGAGAGTCATGGATGCCCGGGGCTGTGATCTTTATTATGTTGCTTAATAACCCTTCTCTTTGATTGACTAGTGAGGATGAGGAGTGGGCCAAATTCATATCTTTCTGTTCCCTACTATACCTCTCTTGCACAGAGAAGTTGGGAACATGTAGAAGTCTGACAATGGTCCTGAATGGTCATGGAATTCTAGGATAAAGACAGTAGAAAAAGCCATTACTTGTTGGAATCATGACACACATACACAGAGACACACACGCAGAGTGCTAGATAATCTTTGTAAAATATTAATAGGATGCTAAAATTAAACTTTACATTTGTAGTGCTTAATCTCAGTTGTAACCTGAGACTACCAGCTTCTCTCTCTCCTAGGTTTCAGAGCGCTGCTGGTTCATCCTTTGATATACTCTAGCTGCAGTTTCGATGCCTGTGGTTCCTCACAGGGTGGCTTGGAAGCTTTATGAACTCCCTATGATCTTGTGATCTTTTTTTTTTTATCAAAAAGTGACACTCGTGCCTCTGAATTAGCAATCCACTGACACCCTCTCAAATTTCTTAAAAGGTTGCTGGTAATTCTTGCAATTATACATCATGAGGTGCAGATTGTAGTTAATAGCTATCTTTTGAATAATTTCTAATTCCTTTTGGTTTTTTTTAAATTTCATTTCCTACATAACAACCAATATGAAACAAAGACTACCTAAAGGTAAGAAGCTTCACGCATAAGGCTTTGAGGTCCTAGGTCCTTAAAACTATTGAAACACAAAGTGTTATTTCCTGTGGATAGGTTGGAGTCACTGATTGATGGAGGTTGGTGGTTGCAGGTGTGCTAGGTTAGTTTCCCAGTTTCTTGTATATGGACAGTCACCTATCTAATTTTTTATTCAAGGCTCTATGCGATCACTTTAAAAGAATCCATTTAGAAATGAAAAGACAAGAACTGTTCTATTATGTGCAATGCTGTGCTGGATCAGAATTGAAAATGTGTGCTCTTTGCTTTGTCTCTTGGTCACAAATTTCAAAATTTGATTTATTTCAAAATGATTTATTTCAAAATGATTCCTGAAGGGTTATGGCACTCTCTTGTGCTATGACATGGCACTTTATGGGGACTTATTCAAAGAAATAAATGCCAGATCTCTGCACCATGAATGTAATTTACAAATAATTACTTGAAGGGTTAGAAATTGACAGTAAAGATCCCATATTTTTATGGCCAGGAATTTTTATTCCTTTGGGCTTTCTATTTTTGCCTTCTGTGAAAGTACTGTTAATAAATCAGCGATTTTTAAGTATACCAGACCCTCAAGAAGAATAAGGGAGAACATATCATTTTAAATAGAAGTGATCTAAATGAAGATCCTCAGGAAAGACAGTGTCTATGAATCTTTTCTGATGATCTATAATCCAGGAAAATATCATTATTCTACTCTGCCACTCCTTTCAATGTGAACTTGAATGTGTCTGGAAGCTCTTCCTTTAAAGCACTGTTAATCTGGAACTTTGAAGATGTCAGTGAACTGCAGCGCTCAGGTTGATTTTTACTTGAAATGTTTCACAGAAGTCGGGTATCTTGAAGTGACTCGATGGTGGTACCTACTTGAGAAGGGAGGAATCCTTCTGATTTCTGTGCTCCATAATGAATATGGAAGATGAAAACTTAGGAGGAGGTTGATAAGTAGAATGAAGATTAAGAAATATTAACACTAGCATTCTTTATCCTGAAGCAAATTACAATCCTACCTATTGTAATAATGTACCTTCTTTATATAAGCAAAAAAAAAAAAAAAAAAAAGAAAGAAAGAAAGAAAAGCAAAAACTTAGTAGTTTTACACTTTCCATTCTCATCTATGAATTCTAGAGATAAATCCAGAGCCCTGTCATTCAAGGGAAAATACATCCATGTGCCAGGCGTGAAAATGGAGGGAAATTTGGCGACTGCTAGTTGCTACCCCAAATTTATTTTTCAAATGAAAAAAGAGACAGGGTTGTTTTTCAGTTGAAATGAGGCTACTATATAGCCCAAAAAACAACCAGATTGTAAAGTGATCGGGACTCTTGAGTTGTCTTGGGAAGAAAATTTCTGCTGTTCTTGGTTGAAATACCCGAAAAAAAGGGTACAAGATTTTAAAATAACATTATTTTTCCAACATGATTTAATGCATCGTTATTTTATTCCACAATTCAATAAGAGGTAATGATGACTTACATATACTAAACTCAAAGCAATGATATAGTGTAGTTCCAAAATACATCTTTTATTCCTATAATTTTTTTCCAGTCAATGCTAGAACATGAAACAAGCTTAAGAATTACTTTTAAGCATTCCTTAGAAATGTCTCCAGTGGCAGAGCAGAGTTATAGAGACAGATTAAGAATAATCTCAGTGAAAATCACTGTGCCAGCAATGGTTATTCATTGCATTTGCAAGGAACCATGTTTAGAAATGGGCTACTTGTCTAACTCTGTTAAAATTATACTTCGGTACCTAAATTTTAGACAGAGGGTCAACACCAAGGGAAGTTTATATTAAAGTAGAGCGTGCTTTCAGTGATACCTTAAATAGCACAAAGAAAAGATCTAATTTTAATATAAAGCTTGAAGAACATGTAAAAAATTGTTGTAATATCTCCTGTGTCTTCCATAAATATGACTTTGCAATCAGTTTCTCATTTTAACTTTCCTCACAATAAATAGCATTGGCCTCTTTAGCAAGAGAAATCATTGTATGACTTGCAACTGAGTACTCATAAAAGATTGCTTCATGAAATGCAGCCTGTTCTTTAGAGAAGTAAACCTGGTGGCTGTCGATGGCCATTGAGGATTATGCATGCAATTTAAATTGCAAATGCAAACTATCAGAGGGAAACACCTGTAAGTTTTCAATCAGGCATCCTCTGATTTTTAACCAAATCAACAAATTGTAGCAGGACAATGAATGTGCACCACCCAGTAAAAACAAATAAGTACTATCTTCTTATTATCATAAAAGCAATAAAAAAAAATGTCTTGCACAGCTTCCTTCCTTTAATTTGTCTTTCATTCTGCGCCATAAAGATAACAGAGTACTGCCTTTCCAAAGAACATATTGTTTTTCTCTGTATGTTTTTCATCACTGAAGTCTGGAGAGCATTTTTTTTAATTTGTTGACGGAATAATCCATCAATTAGAATTAGTCTCAATGTTGTAGGAGGATAATGACAATGGATATGAAGGAGAAGAAGAATGTTCAGCGTGAATTAATGTGGCTTTTATGGCATTTCTCATTGGATTCACGGCCGAGCTTATCTGATGAGTAAATAATTTTGGGATCTGCTAAAGCCGAGATGGGAGAATATGGTTAAAGCCGTCTGATTAGAGACACTCGTGTACGAGAGATGGAAATCAACCTCTGAGATAAACTGCTATTAAAATTCCTATATATAAATGTTATTTTTAAAGTAGTTGACATTGTCTTTAGAACCTTGGCCTCAGTGTCAGCTGAGAAAAATTTTTATTCTTGTCTGCCACTAACAAGCTGCATGACCTGGGAACGTTCACTAAGATGAAATGTATGAATTTTCGTGTCTTCCCCCCCCCCGCCTTCGAGAGAAGAATCTTTGCGTTTCATTCACTTTTAAGGCTCTGAGATTCTAGTTATTTTAATAGATGGTGATTCAGGTGAGCAAAGTTCACCACATGCAAGTCCTGATTACATGTGTTGATGGCCCTGTCTGATATCGTGGATGGGTGATGCTCATTTAAAAGGAGAACTGATCTGATTCCAATGTGGTGCTTTAGATTGGAAAGTTCAGGGAGCTTCTTGTGCCAGAGTCTGTAGTAAAGTGAATAACTACAAAATTTAAAACATTTTCCCACTGACCTGGATTCTGAACCTGAAAAGTTACCAGTAATAATGATCACGATAAAATATTTTTTCCTACAACACATAAGAATGAACCAGTCAAGAATATTGTAGGTATTTTATCTTTGAGAGATGATTTATAAAAAATAAGATCTCAGTTTTTGAAAAGGTAAGCAAAGGTAGAAAACAGCAATATAAAATGCTTGCTCAACCCATAGAGGGGCTAACCTAAGATGAAATATCTTTCTGAGTACACGCTTTCTAAAAATGGAACAAGAATAAATATAAACAAAATCTTGACCAAATTTGAAAAAAAATATATTGTATGCAAACAGCTCTATTCATTCATTGTGTCTTAGCATAGACCTTTTCTGGGTTCCAAATACTTTTTAATTTATAGTCTGGAGATAATTGCTTATAAACATAAATGAAATGATTATATGGTGGCATTTACCAAACAAATTAGAGCATCATTCTGTATTTTTGCATGTTATGTCAATAATATGTAAATTGTGTCATTACTGTATTTCTGAAAAGAATGGTAAACTTTTATATATTTTTAATTTAATTTAAAATAATTAAAAGAGAGAAAAATATTTCTATTTCAACCAAGTATGGCAGTGTAATTAAGTCAGTCAGATTGGATTAAAACAGCTAAATTAACATAAAGCCCTTTCTGCCATCCACTGTTGTCTGCGATTTTTAATTAATGTTTAAGATGCAGTTTGCTTGTAGTTGATATTTTATTTATAGCTATAAACAAAATATGTAAGCTTCTGGTAATTTGAATATTTTCCCCATGAAAGATTCTTTTGGCCCTAAAATGGTAGAAAATGAATGCAAATACAATTTAACTCTTTTGTAATTAAAATAAATGCTTCCCTTTCTTGTTGTTTTACTTTTAAGTAAATTGAAACGTAATATACCATAAACCCAAATAAATAGGGTATTAATTGTCTTTAAAAATAAAGCTTACATACAACAAAGACTGAGCTAAATGGTTTTCAATTTCCCAAGCATCTCATTTGAAATTCTAGAGTCACTCCACATCACAGTCATAATAAATTATGAATAAAATGATGAACCCTCTGGGAAATATAAATTCACCAGTGTACATGCAATATACAATCTGAGCCCTGTTTCTCTGGAAAAAGGTCTATGACTTATTTAGATGCTTATTGTAAAACTTTCATTGCAAGCAAATGACAAAACTTAGTATGAAGTCCACATTTAGTTCACATAATGTCAATGAACTTGTGACTTATTTTATTATATTATCATTTTTATTTTAATATACTAAATTTCTTATGGGCATAAAGATGCTTTTGAAGAAAACAAATATAATCTCTTGAATCAAAAAATACAGAAAAATTAAAATCAAGTTGAAAAAGAGCTTATAAAGATGTGATTGACTTGTTGTGCTATTGTGAAATGTAAATTTTCAAAAATGAAAGGCTTGTCAAGGCTTTTTGACCTAACAATAGTCTTTAGAACACAACAGTCAACCTGTCTTTTTGCATTACAGGCTAACACAGAACTTCTTTACAACTGTAGATACTCTTCCTATTTTTAAATTGCTTTAAGAAATAAATTTAGGGGGTGCAGATGCTATTTTGTTCCATGAATATATGATAAAATGTTGATGCCGGGCTTTTAGTGTAGCAATCACACAAAGAGTATACATTGTGTCCATGAAGGAATTGATCTTTTCTTGCTTAGGTTGATTCCATATCTTTGCCATTGTGATTAGTGCTGCAATCAATATGGGTATAGATATCTTTTTGATATAATAATAAATTTTCCTTTGAGTAGTTACCAAATAGTGGGTTGCTGGATTGAATGGGTGATCTATTTCTAGTTCTTTGATCAATCTTCATACTGTTTACCCTAGAGGTTGTACTAGTTTACCTTCCCACCCAACAGTGTACAAGCATTCTAATTTCTCTGCATCTTCATCAATAGCTGCTATTTTTGACATTTTAATAACAGCCACTTTGGTATAAAATGTATCACTTTGTGGTTTTAATTTGCATTTCTTTCATGATCAGTGATGCCGAATAATTTTTCACATGCTTTTTGACTATTTATAAAATGTCTTTTGCAAAATGTCTGTTCATGGTCTTTGCCCACTTTTGAATGCCTTTTTTTTCTCTGTTGTTGAGTTGTCTGAGTTCCTTGGCCACTCCAGATTTGTAGAAGCATGAAGGTGGTATAGAGACCCAAAGTTGTGCTGAATAAGCACATCTATCTAGAATTTTTAAAACTAAAATCTTTTCTAACTATTCTAACATTTTGACCATTGTGGAAGGTAAATATATTTCAGAATTAAAGACCTTCAAAGATTACATATGGTAATTTACTAAAGCAGCTCCCACCAAAATCATAACAGGTATAAATAATATACAGATAAAGTCATTGCCTTTGAATTTAGGAAATTGTTTCTACATCTGAAAATGTGTTTTGAACACTCACAAATTTTAAAATTAAAAATGTTTAATGAATCACCCATAGAAGCTATTTATCTAAAAATGTTTAATGAATCACCCATAGAAGCTATTTTATTATACTAGTTACGTTAAAAAAATACAAACTGTTTATTTTCCATTGTGAAAAATATAGAAATAAAAATAGATCAATACCATGCACTAACATGTTGCTTAGCTTTAAGAAGTGAACATGTTTATGATGGTTTTCATCTTTTTACATTTGATATTTTTCAATTTTTGGGGGTGTTAATTTTTGTTGAGATAATGTGTCACTACATTGCCCTGGCTGGTCTTTAACTCCTGGGTTCAAGCTATCCTCCTACCATGGCCTCCCAAAGTGTTGGAACCTTTGCACCCAGCCCAATTTTATTAATAAGCATGTTACTTAGAAGAAAGAAAATCTTGAAATTATCTTGGGAAAAAAACACTATGTGTGCATGTGTGTATTTCTGTGTATGCAAATTGTTCATTATTATAGGAAGTCAAAAGTCAAGAAAGATACATGTTACTTCCAGCCTGGACGACTGGAGAGTGAGACTCCATCTCAGAAAAAAAATAAAAAATAAAAAAGGTAGATATATATTATAAAATTAAAGTGGCTATTTCTAGGTTTTAGAATTTTAGGTTACATTCTTCCTTCTAAATGTTTGAACTTTCCAATTGTTCTTTATTGAACACAGTAATTACAAATTTTTTTCTTAAATTCTTGACTGACTCTAACATATCACATTTTAAAAATTATTATTTAGCCGGGCGTGGTAGCGCGTGCCTGTAGTTCCAGCTACTTGGAAGGCTGAGGCGGAAGGATTGCCGGAGCCCAGCAGGTCGAGGCTGCAGTGGCCAGGAGCGGGCGACAGAGTGAGACTGGCGACAGAGTGAGACTCCAACTGAGTCTGGGCGACAGAGTGAGACTCCAACTCAAAAAAAAAAAATTATTATTTAGAGAACATATGGTTATATTTGTTTCTATTTATTCTATAATCTCTGCCAAAGAGATTACATGCTTCAAGAAAATCAATTTACTTAGGATCCACCCAAAATTATGAATGTAAAGAATTTATTTTTATTTTTTAAAATACATGTATCAGTCTTTGGTAGCCTGAAAGAGGTAATGTACTTTGAAACATATGCATTTAAAATTTTAGTTTTTGATCTTCTTTACTGATGATGTCACATTTGGGTAAAAATGCTTCTAAAAAGCAACAAAATAAATCGTTACCCAGAGAGTGCATTATCTGCATAATCTCCTCAAATAAATTTTAAATGAAAGTTCTTTAAAACTTTATATAAGGAAAACCTATTCTAAGTTTAGTGGTATACTTGATAAGTGCAATTCACTAAACGTTATTCAATCTTTCTTTGATTGCTGAGAATTTCACAATGCTTAAGAGTCATCACTGTGAATGTCGGCTTGATTGTCAAGTACCCTAACTGCAGATGTGGGAAGAAACAAACCTGCACACCGACTATCAAATGTATTTAACTCCACACTTTTTGTAGTACACATAACTTCGTGTTTCCACAAACATATCTTGGTTACTTGTACTTCAACCCATTCGCTGGAAATGATGCAGAATCTCCTTGCTCTATCACCCATTCAAACCTACATCTTCTTTGTTATTATTTCAAGTATCTTCTGGGAAAAAGTTCTCCATGATCATGCCTGTCCATACGTCTCTGAAACATTGCCTTTTTAACTACTTTTTTGAAACATAATTTTTCCTCCAAAAAGTTATGTTCAACATGCTTCAATCTCAACATAATTTACAATCTGGTTTACATGATACGATTTTTTAGCTATCTGAATTTATTTAAAATAAATGAAAGAAGTATTTTTTCATGTACACTTGTGATGGGATGATAACAACATCAAGCATTTCTGATTTTTATGATTATATTTTTAAAATAAAGATACAGTGAGAAAATAAATTATCTTTCTTTTTAAATTTTGTATGTAGAAGTAATCATTCATATTTATTTGCAAGAAAAAATGTTTTTCTTATATTTAAATTAAGAGAACTCCACTGAGTTTTTTTAAATGGCATTAAATAATGCATGGGTGGTATTGTTAAGATTATCTGGGGAATGGGGAGCACACCTCATTAACAAGGGTACCTGCATAATGAACATTTGTATATCTAATCCTGAATTGTGCCCCACATCTTAAAAAAAAAAGAAAAGAAAAAAGATTATTTTATAAAGTACCTAAAAATGTTGTGATGATGGAGAAGTTTTATGTTTATTTCTAATTGGTCAACTTGTTTAAATGTGTTGAATAATACATTCTGATGAAGCAATTCTGTAGACAAGATAATATGCTTCAGATATTGTTATTTCTGTTTTGCTATTAGATATTCTACAGACAATTCACTCTGAAGTAGTATTCAAGCATATAAATTGATCTTTTCAACTTGGATAGCAAAATTTCAAGTACAATTTTTAGCTCTATTTTTCTGAGCTTAAGTATTTGTCCATAAGTAAATGCATAAACTTATCCATGAGATACAATTGATTCACATATTGTCACATGTATTACAGCATGTATAGGTTAACAAATTATACATTGATGGTATCTGGCAAATCATGGGAAAAGATACTTTAAATATGTTGATCAGTGGAAGACATTCTGAAGACATGGCGTTCGAACTGTGCCAGGAAAAGCTACAGCCGGGTTCAGGGTACCCCAAAGGTGGAGACGTCGTCGGCGATTGGGGGGAAGAAGAGAGAAAGAGGGAGAAAGAAAGAGACTGGACTCCAATCTAGTGCAGAAGTGATGTGAGTTATTGGGAATTACAGAGGGTCTTTTATACACAAAGTCAGATGTGGGAGGGACGTCCCCCACCCACCAGAAACCTTAATCCATGAAAACTTAATCCATGATTGCCTTTAAATCCTTTTCATATGATAATCTTAAAATCCCATAACAAAGGATAACCTAATCTGTGACTGACATATTCTATAAACCTTTTTCATCCTAAACTGATTGATTTATACCAAGTTAAACAATTCTATAGAAGCTTAAGTATTTACTTTACAAACGAAAGTGGCCCATCCCAGAATGTTTGGAATGTGGCCCAGTCCAAAGTTCACAGTGGGCTACCTGCAAGTAACCCAGTCACATTCTTTCAACAAAATGGCTGTCTTCTAAAACTGTATTCTACAATTTACACCTTCAATAAATCCTAAGATCATGACCCAGAAGCCTGTGACCAGTACTAAGGTTCTTAGATGTGACACGAGTTTGAATTATAAGTTGTGTGAAAGCCAAAACTGCAGTTTGTGGAAGAATGGGAGCAATGAGCTTCTAAAGTTAGCTTGTGTTCCTCCTGGTCTCAGAGTTTTTATGTTTTTAGCTCACAGGAGCTTAATCTGGTTAGTACTGAGTAGAAAGGGGGAGGAAATGGGGTCAATAGCTCCCAAACACATCCTAGTGGTCTCAGTGTCAACGGCCCTTCCTGATCCCTAACGCTCAGGGGGCCTCCGTGGGCGGCTCCCAACAGAACTGCATCCTTAGGACTGTAAGCAACAAAACCAAGTACAAGTCTAGAAAAATGCATGGGATAACTGGTGCATGGGCCTGGAGCCCTGAAAGGCCTTGGGGTGGTGACAGAACAAAATAGGCCTGCTGGAACCCTTGAGACAAAGACTGAACAAGAGATGAGCTTGAGAAGGTTGGCAGAGCTCTGACCACAGAGGGCTTCACAGGTCACAGCAAGGAGTTGGAATTTCTCTTCAAAGTTTACTAGGAAGAAGTAGGAGAATTTTAGCCAACGCTTCTATGTGTGGGCAGGATGGGTGTTGTTGTCATGAGTGATTGCAGTTACATTTTCAAAAAGTCATTTGGATAGTGGGTTGCAGTTATACTAGGGAAGAAAAAAGAACGATTCAACTTAGAAATGGTAAGAGCAATAATCTTACAATAGTCAATGTTGTTTTTAAAAAATGATGTAATAACAGCACTAGGTGTGTGAACCTAGTGCTGTTATAGCACTAGGTGTGTGAACCTACTATGAATATTTCCCATGTATTAATTCATTTAGGTTTTACACCAGTCATATGAAGCAGATCCTATAATTATCACCATTGTATAGGTTATAAAAAAAAGAACAGAGCGAGGTCAAGAAATGTGACCAAGGTCACACAGTTGGTTTGTAGCGGAATCAGAAATTGACATATAATATCAATGCTCATAATTTTAATTATGAAATTAAAGTTAAAATATGAATTGTATAACAGTTAAAAATTATTTTCTTACTAAGCATGTCAGATTCTAAGATACCTACCTTTCCATTCCTTCCAGATTCTGTTATTAGTGTACCCTTCTGTATTTATGGTACTAGACTATCAAGGCCACATGAAAAACATGTATTTTGACATTTTCTCTACTCACAACACCAAAATTTGGGGACCAAAATGAAGAGTTTGCTACATAGTGCTAACTGCCTGGTGGACTATCCTGCAAGACAATACATGTTACTTGGAAGTATCTGATAAATATATAGATATTTAGAAAATTCAAAACAGTTTTGATACGAGCTTTGCAATTGCTTTTCCCCCTCAATATCAAATGAGAACATTAACTCTATTTAAATATCATTTATGATTTTACTTACAGACAATTCTTATGGCTAGGAATATTCAATTTTACAGATGAGAAAACTGAAAAATAGTGGCTAAGGAACTTGCCTAAGGTTTTGAATACAGTGAAAAATGACAGCAGAACATGCAAATAAAATTTGGAAAAAGAGAAACTTTTATGCATGTGGGCATGTGAATATGCAAAATCACTTTGAAGAGAAATTTGGAAATAACTATTGAGTTTAGAGTATGCTTATACTTAAGCAATCTGTTCATATGTAATGAATATAATATATATGTGTATGTATGTGTATGTGTGTATATATACAAAATATAGATTTCCTAGAGAAAACTTTGACCATAAAAGCAATATTAACTTAACAACTGTTGACTACATAAAAAATTAGAAAGAACCTAAATGTCCACCAGTGTGAAAGTGGATGCAAAGTTGTAATTAATTTAAACAATGGAATAATTTACAGCAAAGTGGATGAACTTTATCTCTGTAGGTATCATCATGGTTAAATCTGGAAAAATAATGTCAAGTGAAACAAGATTGTTGCAAAATGATATATCAAGGTAACCCTTATTTAATATTAATATAGCTCCAATAATAATATATGATATTTAATTTTAAGTAAATATTGAAAAATACAGAAAGTATAGACATCAACTACAGGATAATGGTTACTTCTGAGAGGGGAGATGGATGAGATATATGATTTGAAGATATACATAATATTTATCTCTTTACAAGAATAACACATCTATAGCAAATATTAGAAAAATACTAACGCATTAAAATTTATAGGTGATATAAACATGCAGTTTTACTGTATGTTTGAAATACATCACTAATAAAACTTCTTCCATCATTTCTAAATTAACTGAAAATGTTGATTTGATGACTCAATAAATCATTTAAAGGGATTAGAAATGCCTAACACTAAAATCTGTTTTTGATTTCTGCAAAATTTAGCTTTTCTTTTTCAAGAGTAATACATGTTTGCTGTTTCCTGTATAGCTTTATAGATAGCCTGTGATTCAGAAATTTATACCAGAAAGCATGTCAGTACTCTGTGTGACAGATAATTTGTAAGAAATGTCAGAGACTTTTCAAGGAGCATATTATTATGAAAGGAATTACGCACATAGTATTTACCCAGTGCCTGAAGTCCATGATGCCATAATTACACATCCATATAAACGGTCCAGAATGATGTCAAAAATAGGATGCCATTTTAATTGACATGTTCCAAATTCAGAGAAACAGAATCTGCACCATTTTGCTTTCTTCTGTCTCTAACCTATTTCACCTTAATTACTGACAATTCCAACCAAGTAGCCTCTGCCGCCTCTATCTTCTTACCTACCACCCTCCAAAAAAGAATAAATATGATAACTAAACATAACAATACTGTAGCATCATCATAATAAAAGTTTATAAAGCGATTATAATGTGAAGCATATTCATTTACTTACACCAGCCTAATAACCTTCCTATACAGTAGGTAGATATGGTTTTTTAGCATTAATACAGATAAAGAATGAAAGTCTTTGAGAAAATGGGTAACATGACCAAATTTACCTATCTAGGAAGCACCAGTGCGGTTTTCAACCTAAGTGCGTCCCATTCAAGAGTACCCAACCTAAGCAACCGTACCAAGCTGTTTCACAAGCATAAAGTCCTGCTCTTTTGTGGTCCACTCCAACGTGTGGAGTTAACATGTCCACAGAGTATACTCTTCAGTCCTCTGTGTCCGTTGCAATGCACATCTTGTTTATGTCTATTACTTTAGTAATCCATTCGAAGGAAATGGCTAAAGTAATTAATTTTTTCTTAAATATCAAGTTAATAGAGATGAAAATTTAATTCTGAGAAAAAATGAAAACTGAGGAATGCATATCAATATTAGGATTTAATTAATATTCATGTAATATCCATTACAAAATGAGGAACCAAATGGCAAATAGAATTAACCTATATAATTAACACGGAAACATATACTTTGTAGTTACATCTACATAAAGATTTTAAAATGTCTATCATTCTTACAGTAAAATTCATTTTTAAAATCCAACTATTAAGTTGCAGTGTATTGGTGACTTTTTAGAGAAGATCATAGAGAATAAATGAAAGTTAAAAGGTTTAGATAAAAGTAAGTTTTTATAAAATTATCATGAAGGAGATATAGAAATATATATGCATATATATTTCAGAAGCCATGACAATCTAATCACTGTTTATTTTCATTACTTGTTAAAATTCTCATACTATAAGAATAAGTTATTAATGGAATAATTGTAATGATCCAACTTATTCCATGTATAAATACAAATAGTTCTGAGTTATAATTAACTTCCAGTACTTGGTCATGTATAGTATAATTAAATTAAATAGCATAATTAAAGTGAAACTAGTATATGTGTATTTGAAGTGTATTATATCTAGATTCTTACACAAGTAATTAAATATTTCAGGAAATAATATAGTGTTTATAGTTGTATAAGATAATCCAAAGATAATTTAACAGTTGTAATATTATTGTCAAAAATGTAGTATGATAGATGCACACTACTTCCCTGCAGTCAATCTAATCTGTTTGTTTTGCTTTATGTTTATTTTCAGATCTTCTTTGCATCAAAAAGAGATTTGTGATGAAACATTGTTTGTTTCCTTCTGTCTGGCACCACAATTTACAAGTAGAACTCTGAGATTGGCACTTTTTCCTTCCTTCCCTAGTTCTCATTAGCAGGGAGTCTTAATCTCCTCTTTCTCTGCGTTTCTGAATAATCACACTCTATCACTATCCCAGTGGGATCTAAACAAAGATTGAGTAGAAAATTAGGATTGCAACCAAGTAGGTTTAAGCATAAGGTCACAATAACAACTCCCCCCAAAAATCAATATAACATGCAAAGAGGCATTTTAAAATTGGTTTGATTCTTGTTTGTGGGCGATGTTTGTGTTAGTTTGCATGATTCCACTGCTTTTTGATTGTCATCTTTGACAAAATAGTTCATTTTCCCACACCATAAAACACATTAGATTGAGCTCTATACGCTCCCTAAAATTGACTTCCGTCTTCATGAACTTGATCAGTGGTGTTCCTCACAATCACCTGAAAGCCTATTGTGTTTGTAAATGAATCTACTTGTGTTCAAAGAACTGTAGTGAGCTGTTCTGAATTATATCATTCCTTCTCCATTCTTCTAACTTTTATTCAGAGAGATATGCAGGGAAGGTGAGTTTTCTTCACTACAACTAGTTTGACATCGAAGATCTTGGAAGATTCTAGCATCACCATGGGATTGGAAGAATGAACTGCCCGAGCAGCAGCCTGGTCTGCTGCCAGAGCAGGTACTAATTATCTTAGACATGAGAGGCTCAGCTGAGTGCAGGAGAAGTGGAAGATGAAAGGCAGTAAACGGTGCCACATCATATAAGCATTTCATCATTTGTCATCCACAAAAAAAAAAAACCAAGAAGGGTTTATACACAAGTAGAATAATGCAAAGACAACCATGAAAATCTGAATATACAGTCTTACTTGTTAGCTAACCATTTAGCTAGCATTTAAGTTTCCAGACTAAGAACATTGTCTCAAGAACCCCCAAATAGAGAGAATAAAAACAAAACAATCAAGACATAGGAAGCAAGACCATTACGAGGTTTGAAGAAGAAGTATCACATGACTTGAAAGGAGAAAACAGAAATTTGTATTATGATCAAGGGTTGGCAGCACTGAAGAATAACTGAGTTCCTTAGGATGGACAATGAAGTATTAGTTGATTGATCACTCAATAAACATTTGGTAATATTTGAATGAACATTGGCAATAAGTATTTTACTTTCATTATTTTATTTGATTCTTAATCATATGATAGACTACTGAGTCTCCAGTTAAAAAAAAAAGGCCTATATCCAGAGAAACAAAGAGCTAGTTGAGTTATGAGCCTTTTCTCAAAGTCTTAGATTACATTACCTAAAAGTATAATAGGATCAGCATCAAATCCCTCTCAATGTATTATGTTGCTTGGATAGTAAATAATATATAGTCCTCATTGTAGAGTGTAGATATAGTTGTTTTGGCCAATTTTTGTCAGCTTGATAAAAACTCTAGGTTTAAAAATCTCTCAGATATTGTTCCTATTTTTATCTATAATCTATCAGTACTTACAACATGGTTAGTTTTGCTCTCTCTGGAAATGGGAGCCAAAATTCTATGACCCGGAGTGAAAATTCTTGGCAAATAGTTCTGTCTTTCCTATCTTCATTCATTTATTCAATTCTTTATAAAACATGCTTGTGGTATAAAATGGCATGGACAATAAACACAGGGTTCCTCTTGTCGTGGATATTATAGAATTTTTATTTAATAAAAATTTAATTCTATCTTGATGTGCAGTAAATCTTCATAACACGTTTACATGTTCATACGGGTCAAAAACCTCATTCCTTTGAAACACAGTTTGCTATCATATTTAGCAGATCCATTAATGCCATGTGGGAGATCAAATACACAGACATGGTAGGGCTCAGAGAAAAATGATCAGTGCTCCAACTGGGGAAACAAAATCTGTGACTTCCTATCATAAGATTCGCTGGAGACATCTGGAGATTCAGTTACAGCACATTTTTAAGATGTTGGAGAGACCCAGAAAAGCTGAGAACGTTCCACTGTGGCCCTCTTTGGTCCTGGTCTCCACAGAAATTCCTCTCTGATCCCTTTTATTTCATATTCAGTCCCTAACTGTGACTTGGTGCCCATCTGAATAATATTTGATTGTCATTCAATGAGTATTACTTGCAAAATAATCCCACTATTCCTAAGACTATCTGAACTATGAATGAACTTGGAACCTTCTGCTAGAGCCCCATAAATTATCCTGCTCTAAGGCCCTGGGTTAGAACACTCTAGAGGGGTCTTCTCGTCTCAGCCTTTTAAATGTTCTGCTTGATTTTCTTCAGTGACAACAACCATCATGGAGACTTGTGCGTTACCTGAAAAAAAGAAAAGAAAAAGGAAAAAGATTCACTGAAATATTTATTGCTGTCTCTTTTTGATAGATGAGGCTAGGAGTTATTCCTTTGCTATATCACATGTATTTTAAGTTTCCTTCTCTTCTTGTTTTTTTCCCATAGCTTTTGGAGGAGTGACTCTCAATCAAGTGTTGTTCTCCTCCCAAGTAGACATTTGGCAATGTCTGGAGACTTTTTTTGTTTGTCATAGGCTGGAAGGGGCCACTCTACTGGCATCTGGGAACAAAGTCTGAGGATGCTATTAAATGTCTTATAATGCACAGGACAAAAAATTATCCCTCTCAGAATGTCAGTAATGCTAAAGTCGAGAAACACCGATTTACTTAAGAAGCTGTCAGTTACTCAATAAGAAATACAATAATTAGCAAATATTTAAAACCCCTTAGAATTTGAAACTTCTAATTAAGACATAAAATAGAACATGAACACTTTGGTGTTCAAGTGTCTGCTTCCTCCATACTAAGCCAAAACTGACCTTTGAAAACATGCATTTTAAAACAGATTCCTAACACTTAAAGAAATTTTAATACTTTCATAACTCTTAAATATTTCTATTCCACTTAGCACATCTCTATAATTAACTCCATTTTCCCCAATATACAATGAGATTGACACTAACAGTATGACTTATTTGTGCTGATTAAATTGTCTCTTGATTATAAGACTAAAAATAGAACTAAAAATTCATTTTGCATAGTTAAATATTTTTTAAATAACAAAAACTGATTTTCTAGTTCAATTTAAAAGTGATTACTTTCCCTTTTGATTGCATATGTACATTTTAATTTTCAAAATTGTTTGTATTAATATGTATTAGCATTATATCCTTATATCACATATAAACAATATAAATTCCATTGGTTTCAATATTAATGTTTCTGACTAAAAGCATAGCTGGTCATGAAATATTTTTGAATTATCAGTCTTGTGAATGTTTAAAAACTAATTTGATGTAGTTTTAAAAATGAGAATACAGATAAAAGTTGCATACGTTCAAAAAGAACTATTTTAAACTAATATTTTATATTAAAATCTGATAAAATTAACAATAAAAACAGAAAATTTAATCTGATGACTAAAAAGTAAGAACACTTCTCCAGAATATAATTCTGGCTCTAGGTTTTAATGAAAAATGTAGACAGTTTTCATTCAACTCTGTATTTGTGATGTTTTGTATGAATGAATCAATGAAACAAACATTTATTTAATACAAGAAACTTCAAGACAAGAATGAATTGAAATTCTTCTGATATAATATTTCAAAAATCCCCTGAAAATATTGTGTCAAAGAAGCTATTTTCTGTGCTCAAAATAGAGTAGATAATTGTGTGTGTGTGTATGTGTGTGTTTGTGAGACATTGTGTGTCTCTTTCCGCTTAATGTCTATCATTATCATAGTTCAGAGTGACCTTGTGTTAACATGAAAAGGGAAGGGACAGAGCTCAGAGAAAAATCAAGTATGAAAAAGTGAATAGTATCAATATCCACATTTAAAATTTGTTCATCCAAACTGAGTTTCTTTGGTGTGGGATAGATAAGTGACGTGCGTGCTGGTTTTTTTTACTAACTCACATGCTGAAGAATTTCTTGAGGATGTCATTTCATACATAAGTCACCACTTCATGGACAATGTTTGCCAAGAACAGGGTAGCAATTGTGGCCCATCCACACTTCTGGGGTGCCTATTATCTGGGAAAAATGTGAACTATGTAAAGTAATAAGAAAGCCAACTAAAAGTTGATCTGCTTTTTGTTATCAACATGTACTGGCCATTTTGAATAACGTCACTGCTAAAATATTTCTCCCATGGAGCTGACAATGCCCACTGACAGTCATCCCGCTTGGTACTTCACTGCTCATGAACAGTTTACACAGCTTAGGTCAGATACTCTTATCATCTATCTCCTTATAATCCTAACCTTTTCCTCTGTGCTTCCCATAATTAAAATAATTAATTATCAATGAATCATTTGACATTTTTTTCTTGCAGATTATGATCTCCAAAAAAGTAAATCATTTTTCATATTCTTCAAGATATCTAATGTGCCTCACATTCTGAGACTTACATATGTAGAGCCTACTTATGAATACTTAAGAATTGAATGCATGAATGATAAATTGATGAAGAATGAATAAATTCATGAATGAATAAAACATAATGCCTAATTTAAACATTCCGGACACTTTTCAAGAATTGTGTCTAGATTTTAAAGCTCTGAATCGTAACTACCATTTATCTAGTCATCTCTAAGGAATTGCCTAGTTCATTCTGAGCTAAACTTTATTTAGCTGAGACACAGTCAAATGAGCATGACTAAACAACGTTCAGAGATGACAATGGTCTCCACACTTTTTCCAGAGACTGAAGGTAAAGTAATGTGACCACTATCTTAGTTTCTTCTCCGATTTTTCTTTTTTTGTTAAATTTTTGATTTTGAAGACGTGGGGTACAATTCAGGGTTGGGTACACAAATGTTCATTATGCAGTTACCTTTGTTGGTGAGGTGTGCCCTGCTCCCCTGGCAGATTCCCACTACTGCCAATCCCTTTCTTCTAATACTATAATAACTGTTCAAGGTCCGCTTAAGAGTGAGAACATGTGGTCCTCAGTTCTTTGTTTCTGTGATAGATCACTCAGCATTATAGACTCTAAGTCCATTCAAGTTGTTGCGAAGTTCATGATTTGGTCCTTCTTTAAAGCTATGTAATATTCCGTTGTGTATATGTAACCACATTCTTTTGTCCAGTCCTCTTTCGATGGGCAGCATAGTTAGTTCCATCCTTTTGCTATCGTGAATAATGCTGCAATAAACATGCATGTCCAAGTGTCTTTTTCATAGAGTGATTTGAGTTCCTCCAGATATATTCCCAACAGGGGGATTGTGGGGTCATATGGAAGGTCGACTTTTATATCCTTTAGGAATCTCCAAACTGTTTTCCACAGAGGTTGTACTAGTTTGCGCTCCCACCAACAGTGCAGAAGTGTTCCCTTTTTTGCTACATCCTCTCCACTATCTGTTGTTTTTTGAGTTACTGATGATGGCCATTCTGACTGGAGTTAAGTGGTATCTCAATGTGGTGTCAATTTGCATTTCTACGATGACTAGGGAGGCTGAGCATTTTTTCATGTATCTGTTGGCTACTCGTATGTCTTCTTTTGAAAAGTGTCTATTCATACCTTTTGCCCACTTTGTAATGGGACTGTTCATTTTTTTTCTTTTTGGCACATTTGAGTTCCTGGTAGATCTTAGATGTTAGGCCTTTGTCAGATAAACAGTTGGCAAATATTTTTTTCCCAGACTATGGGATATCTCCTCACTCTCTTGATGGTTTCTCTGGCTTTGCAGAAGCTTGTCAGTTTGATGACCTCATCAAACTTATCTCTTATGGCATGGGCACATTTTTTGCTCAGGAATTGGTTGCCAGTTCCAATTTCCATAAGGGTGTCTCCTGTGTTTTCTAAGATTCTTATAGTTTGAGTTTTTACATTTAGGTTTCTGATCCATTTAGAGTTGATTTTTGTGTGTGTGGTAATAGGTAGGCCTCTTGTTTTAATCTTCTTCATGTGGTCAGTCAGTTTTTCTAGCACCATTTACTGAATAGGTTCTCCTCTCCCCAGTGGTTAATGCTGGAGGTTTTGTCGAAGAAGAGTTTGTTGAGAAGTTGAGGTTTTGCTTCCAGAATCTCTATCCTGTTTCATTGATCTATATACCCGTTCTTGTACCAATATCAGGCTGTTTTGATTATTGTAGCTTCGTAGTAAAGTTTAAAGTCTGGGAGTGTGATACCTCCCACTTTGTTTTTTTGTTATGTTTTGTTTTGTTGCTGAGGATTGTTTTGGCTATTTGTGGTCATTTATGTTTCCTGTGAATTCCTGTATTTTTGTTTCCATATCTGAGAAGAATGCTGCTGGTAATTTAATGGGCATTGCGTTAAATCTGTAGATTGCCTTGGGTAGGATGGACATTTTAGCAATGTTGATTTTGTTAGTCCATGAGCATGGATTATTTTTCTCTTTGTTTGTGTCATCTTTGATTTCTTTTTGTAGTTTTTGTTGTAAAGGTCTTTCACTTCTCTCGTTAGGAAGATGCCAAGGTATTTCATTTTTTTGGTGGCTATTGTGAATGAGATTGCAATTTTTATTTGGATTTCTATTTGTTTATTTGTTGTGTATAGGAATGCAACTGTCATTTGCACATTTATTTTATACCCTGAGCTTTTGCCAGAGTCCTTTATCAGTGCAAGGGGGTTTTTGGCAGATTCTCTTGGGTTTTTGAAGTATAGAATCATGTCATCTGCAAAGAGGGATAACTTAACTTCCTCTTTTCCTATTTGGATACCCATGATTTCCTTCTCTTGTCTGATTGCTCTGGCTAGGACTTCCTGAAAATACTTAGTAATATCACTTGGTGAACACATCACATTACAGTTTTTAGAATACCTATAACTGAATTCCTATCTTAGTACCTTTTTAAATGATGCATAGTTTTGTTGTGTCTACAACTGCTTCCTTGGTGAATTAAAACCAGCTATTATTTCAGTGTACCAGATATCATGTTCTCAGTCACAAGTCACAGATCCCAATGATGTTTAATATATATTTTCATATCACTGGAAGTTTCGAAGCATAGGAGGTAGAGAGGTTGATGATGCTGTGTATAGTATTCTTACAGAGATGATTCTCTCCATCTCACTGATTAGGATTTTTTTTGGGGGGGGGGTATGGGGCACTCTCCTTAAGGGCTGACTTCACACTTGCAGAATGACTGTAGCATTTCCAAAATCACCTCACACCAATCTTCACAAAACAAGTTTTCAGAAGCCTCAGAACCAACTTCCTTTCGGGTTTTATTGGCTGGGATTGGTCACATGTCATTCTCTAAGTCTATCACTGACCAAGGAGAATATGATTATTATGACTGGTCTAGGCTAATCAAGGATTTAGGTCTCTGATCCCTAAGTTGTGTGACAAACGAATAAATTTCTGGAAAAAAAAACAACCAACGTGTTTCTTTTGGCAAGATAGAAGGGTTAAAGGCCATCCAAGATAGCACTAAAAGTTGCTAAATACCTAGCAACTCTCTCTTATAAATACATAATAAAAAGGAGTTTAGAGACCATTATTCATACATTATGAATAAAGAATATAAACCTTTGTTTGCATCTTGATTTCTGAATTTTGCCCAAAGTTCTCATCTCCACTGTTGATTACAGATTTATGATAAGCTTGATACTATCCAGGTTTAATACAAAAATTTTGGAACATATGGGATGTAAGTAAAAAAACAGAAATAACTTTTTCTTTTTTGAGTCAGGATCTCCCTATGTCACATAAGCTGGAGTGCAGTGGCATGATCACGGATCACTGCAGCCTTAACCTCTTGGGGTCAGATGATTCTCCCACCTCAGCCTCCTAAGTAGCTGCGACTACAGGCTTAAACCACCATGCCAGGCTAATTTTTTAAATTTTATTTTTGTAGAGACAAGGTTTCGTTATGTTACCGAGGCTGGTCTCAAACTCCTGGACTCAAGCAATCCTCCTGCCTTTGCCTCCAAAAGTGTTGGGATTACCGGCGTGAGCCATCATGCTCAGCCAAAAATAACTTTAAAAGCCTGCATAAATAAAAAAGAAAACGATTTGTGATTTCTAAAGTGACCATTGAACCATTTCTTCCTGTTTTATTGCGCTCAAATCTCTTTTATTGTGAAATATTTTGAAAGGTTTTCAATGCCTCTTCACTTTTAGTTGTTGGAAAGATAACGTTTATTATTTAGAAATGAATTTTCAGAATGAGGTCACTCTTAGAATGATTCACTCTCCAGGCCTGGTTTGGCCGCACAATTCAGTCCCTTCATGGTAATGGTCCTTGTATCCAATGGGAGGCTTCACATTTCACTCGTGGAGAATTTATTATGCCTTTCTTAAGAGCCTCACTTCTTCTGATGTTTAAAAATCATCTTGCTCGAAACATTTAACTGAAATGTATTTTGTATTTACCAGTGTTTGCAATGTTGGATGATGTTTAAAAGTAACTTAATACACAAAAATGTACATTCTTTGTAGAGTATACTTCACAGAGCAGAGAAATATTATCCTTTACAAAACCATTGAACAGGAGGTTTGCTGCAAAAAAATCAAAAAGTTTTCTTGTTTTCGAGTGCTAGAAAGTACCCAGTGGCCTAAAATACCCCAGGATCAGAACACTAGTTTGGTAGGAGTAGTAATATAAGTATACTTTTTCCTCTCTGGTTCTAATCAACAGAGAATTGGTAGCAAGTTCTGTGGGTGAAAGAATTATGTTTAAGAATGGTTGCAGTCAGTCGTGGGAAACTGCCAGAGGAGTAGGGACGGGATTGGCAGTTGATGGAAACTGCCAGGGGAGGGGAGGGCAAACCTCATCAACAAGGGTACCTTCATAATGAACATTTGTACACCTAACCCTGAATTGCACCCAATATCTTTAAAAATAAATAAATGAAATAAATAAATAAATAAACAAAAAGAATGGTTGCAGTCAACTGTTCAAAAATCCTTTAAAATTGTGGACATGAGATGACTATTTATTTTATTTTCACAACTCACATAACCCATTTGAAAACAACCAAACACCCGTGCAGGGACCATAATTTACAAACAAAGACCCTGGAAAAGGAGGACTTGTCAAGTCAGGCCCTGCTTGGTTTGCTTATTACAAAGGAGCAGACGCCCCATGAAGACCTACAGGAAACCGGGCTGTAAGCCCACTGACAGACAGGAGCCAGGAGATTGTGTCTTGAATACACAGATGATCTTTAAAATGGGAATCTACTTTAATAGCTTAATCATTCCCCATTTTAAGAGGACAAGGCAGTATGAGTAAAGAGAGAGCAGTCTCTCTTTTTTTTCCTCCTGTGAGCTCAAGCAGAAACATGAGGAGAGAAGACACAATCCTGCATAACTGGGTAATTAGTAAAGGACACTGCACAGCTTCAAAGTGCAAGAGAAATGAGAAATACACTTTAGATTTAAGCATTGCGAACCTAGCATGAATTTTATTGGAGAAAATTACGATGTCTCCCTACATAGTGATTTGGAAGCAGGGAAACATTTACTGTTCTGAGCTAGTACTTTTACTCAGGAAAGCTTAAATATTATTTTATATCAGTTTAGGATAATATCTCACAAGATATGTATAACAAAATAATTTTTTAAAATTTAAAATAAAATATTTTTAGAAGCAGCTTTTAAAAAACCGGTAGACTTGGACTGTGTCAGACTTTCTGATGGCAAAGATTCTTTGCTTGAGAAAACTTTAGCCAGACTCGTGGAACTCCGTACTTCCTTATAAAATCCAGCATCAGCAAAGAATGCCACTAAGTCAGTTTAGCAAGCAAAAACTCATTACCCTTGATATCTGATTACCTTCCATATCTGAATAGTTCCTCAGGTTTCACCATCTACCTGATGTCTGATCACTCTAGCCTGTCTTCAGCAAGAATCCTGTTAGGTCAGTTTAGTCAAAATCCCCTCTTAACCCTGAAGTTTCTTTTAGTAATATTCTGTCCACTGACCCCCATCCTGCCCTTTGCCTATAAATTTCCACTTGCCCTCCCTATAATCATAGTTGAGTTCAATCTCTCTCTCCTACTGCAAGACCCCTTAACAGGGATCCATGTATTGTGATGGTCCTGAACGAATTTCTCACCATGGTTTAACAAGTATCATTGAACAATTTTCCTTCTTTGACGCTGAAGTAGAGTAATAGAGCAATAAAAAATTGGATCCAAAAAAGATGGAAAATTAGCACATCAGATTCTTATTTAAAAACGAGACAGCTTAGTCCCAGGAAATTTAAATGCCTTGCTTAATATCATGACAGATGAACAAATGGTACCAAAATTCTCCTCTGAGCTGGTACCTTGTTCCTTCTGTGTTCCTATTTAGCTTAGATTTTGAATACTGAAAAAAAATCTAGTTAGAAAAAGTGACTGTTTTAAGGAAGACATTCGATGTTAAGACTTAAAATATGGTGTCTTATAATAACAAATTTTCAGATTTGTGTGGCTTTTATGCTTTATGATCATTATTGTATTGTGTTTTTTACAGTGCTTTTTACCATACTCCATAACTAGCGTTCCATTCCCTGCATTAGGTCAACTGATGTTTTTAAAAGTTCCCAATTTTCTTTCTATTGTATATGATTTTCTCAGTAGAAATTACTTATATTTTTTTTTCCCAGAAAATAATCTCTCACTTGGATCTGGTGTCAGATGAGCATTTCTTTTTGATACTATTCCATCAAGAGATATAGAAGTACTGACAAAGATCTGGAAATGGAAATAGCAATCTCCTAATAAATCTGATTGTAGGATAAAGCTGAATTATTACATTTCAAGAAAATGTATTTAGAGCTGGCTATTCCACATGTAGTTAGTTGTGGGGATGGTCCGTTTTTGAGATGCTAGATACCAGATCGCATAGGACCCAGAAGTATTGGAAGGCCAAAATTTAAGATGTGCCAATTTCATTATAATCTCTGCTGGTTGGACTTTAAAGGGAGGTCTCTGATGGGTTCAACAATGTTCTTCACATTTTTGTGAAAGACAGTAATAAAAGAAATATGTCTGAAGATGGACAGGCATGGAAAAGAAAATTGCATCAAATAAATAATAACTTTGCTGAGGGCAAAAGAAGTTTAAACTAGACCGCGGTCTTCAAGTATTTGATGGCTAAATGTGCGAAAGGGAGATGAGGGTTAGTACAGTGCTAGAGATCAGAACGATGGAAGAGAAAGGACATTAGAATAAGGAAGACTTTGCCCCAGAATGAGGAAGAATTTTACAGCCAAGTAGAGACTCCAAAGACAGCCTCATTTCCCTGCCCTCTCCCTAGCCCCCTGCAATAATCAGTTCACTTTGCAGGTGGCAAACTCGTATTCCCTGGCAGCTTTTCTGAGCTGCAGAAGTGCATCAGATGGGGAAGTTGATTTCACAGTTTTGAAGATAGATGTCTCCCAATACAAAGTTTCCCTAGTGTTATTTTTATTCACAGCTTTGCAATGATGGAAGAACCACCTTCCGAAGACATGAGAGGGGAGATAAAAGCTTGCTTCTATATTTTATTCCTTCACTCATAATCTACATTATATCTCCCTAGGACTTAAAATGAGATGATACGATTAAGCTAAATGTTTATCCGCTACAGTCTCTCATCACCAACCATAAAATGTTCAATGTGAAAATGAAAGACCAAGTTAAAAGTAACAGGGCTGGGATGTCCTTTGGACATGCACTTGCAGGAAGAAAATGAAAACGAGAATAACCAAAGAAACACTCTTTTCCATGGGGCTCCTGCTTGTTATGTCTCCTTGCTCTTTCTTCCCTCATCCAACCTGAAACCATATAAGCAGCAGCTTCTTTTTCATAGAAAATAGAAACTTCGTGTGATAGGTGGTACAGATGTACCCTGAATAGTGAAGCCTACAGTAAAAAAAAAAAAGTAAATAATAAGACTTTTTACGGCTGTACTTGATGTACTCATTGAAGCAATTAAAGCTTGATTTAATTTTAGTGAAGAAAGGCTGTGGCTTGATGAGAAGGAAGAGGGAACTTGCAGTTGCATGAGTTGAGGGCTTCTCATTCAAGAAGCAAGCTTCCGTTAGTCCTAAGCTGTGATGGGTGTTTAAGAGCTTTTCATTTCATAAACACAACATAATTTTTACCTATGCCATCACTTTCATTATAACTAATTTCCAATATTCTAAGAAACCCTTATTAAGGAAATTAAATGCTTAAACCCAAATGGAGAACTTTATTTTTCTTCCAAACAAATTATACAGTTGATCCCTGCCTGCCAAATTTGGGGGATATTTAGATCTAATATACTCATTATCTTATTCCAGATTGTTCTATTTTTTTCTCATGGGATGGTCCTGCTGTGTACATGCCATGCAGGTTACTTATTCAAATATTCAAACGTATGTGAGTAAAGGTAGAGTCCTTTTCTTCTACTGATATTTTGTCTTCAAGTTGCTATTAATTCATTGCTCAACACATTTTAAATATGGTTATAAAATTGACTACAAATTACTATAATACTCACATTGTAATTCAGTTCATTCACAGTTTTTCATTTTTTCTAGAGGACATAGTGGTATTTTAAGAAATGCTTTGTATAATTATATATTGAGTCCTTGTATAGTTCCATGGTCTATTTTTAATGGAACTGGGATAATTTGTATAATCTCTGCTTGTTTCTCTTAACAACTGTTCACACCAGGTGTTTAAAAATTCATTTGATAGTGTGGCAAGAGAACAATGACTCTATATAGTTTCTAGACTCCTGTATTTACGCATTTTTCAAAACTACTTCTTAAAAAAAGAAAGACTTGTGGAATGTTGTTATAAAGTGATTTAATTTTTGTCTCCTAGATTTTACAAACCTACTGAGTGGGTTTGTACTCTGCTAACAAGAGTTTAGGCCAATTTCTAGTCACTCTCAGGTACTAAATGTTCTGCTTCAGTAATTAATATGTCATCACCCTCCTCGAAACTGCTGATGAACGAAAGAGCTTTGGCTGAACGTTTTTTTTTCTTCTATTTTGGTACTTTTATTTCTCACAATTCAGCTTGCTTACCAAAATTTGTGACTTTTTTGGAGAAGGACCAGGACAAAGGAAGGAGAAAAGGAGACTGAAGTTTCCACTTGATTCATCTGGTCTAGAGAATATATTTCTCCCTATTTCCTGTCTCTCCCTATTTGCTTCTGTGGGATCTTTGCAGAACTGCCCTTTGGAATTCTCAACTGCATTTTCTTTGAAGCCAGCGGTACACTCTTCCTGAATGATTGCCTTGGCCTTGACTAGCCCTTATTTTCATTTGCTTCTTTTATTGTGGTCTATTTAGTCTTAAGAGGGGTTGTTAAAAATAAACAAGATATGAGATGTTATCTATGTGTCCAAAACAGATGTTCACTAAATGCAATAAACATAATTTAAAAAATATTTAGACCCAACATATCAATCTGCTATTTGTAACCTCAGGATTCAAGAAAGATATATACATGTTTGTATATAGAAATAGTCTGCAAGCTATAAAAGAAAAACAATAAAACTGGTATCAAATATGTTATCAGGATTCCTATAAAGCATGTTTAAGATGTGGGAGATGCAAGATGAAAGGAGGTCCCTAAATGGTCTTTGAGAAGAGCTGCCCGCTAATTATAGGAAAAAGAAAGAAAATGTGTACTAAACTGTACTGTGCGGTACTCTGAGATATAGCAGTTTAATTTTTGTGGCTAGCATGACCTGAGCAAGAATAGCAAGACAGCGGTTACTTGCAGTGAATTTCTTTTTTCTTTAATACTCCCTGTATTTTAGAAAGAGTGTCATTAGCAACTTCTTGATCTGGTTCCATAATCTTAAGGCCATAGTTTTTGGTGTCCATTCTTCACCTTCAGATGTAATAGCTTGTCAAGGGTGTAGAAGCTACTGATACAGCCCTACATAGCCACACTGGAGTGTGATGGGACTGACAGGAACCCCATAGAGGACCAGTTCTGAATTGTTGTTGATGTCATTACAAGTGGCTCGTTCAGCCAGGCTCGGTGGCTCAGCCTGTAATCCCGCGCCTTTGGGAGGCTGAGGTGAGTGGATTGCCTGAGCCCGCGGGTTCGAGACCTGCCTGGGCAGCGAGACCTCATCTCTACAATAAATCAAAAAATCAGCCGGGCGTGGTAGAGCATGCCTGTAATCCTGGCTACTTGGAAAGCTGAGGCGGAAGGATCACCGGAGCCCAACAGGCAGAGGCCACTGCACTCTAGTCTGGGTGACAGAGTGAGACTCCAACTCAAAACAAACAAACAAAAAACAAGTGGCTCATTCACAGTCCTTCACCTCAGCCTTTCTGACAGTGTGTAAGTCCTTCAATTTCCTCTATGAAATTTATCCCTGCTTAATATACTGAGACTATCTTTTTTTAAACTTTTTTCAATGAACTTTATGCAGTTTTCGACTTTCACAATAAACTTAAATAATTACCAAGAATACAGATAATTAGGGTTCCAAAACAGAATATTCATGTTAGTTGAAACAGAAGTTCTCCAATTCTCTTCGAATGGGCAACACGGTTAGTTCCACGTTTTTACTATTGTGAATAGCGCTTCAATAAAGATGTGTGTGAAGGTTTCTTTTACACAGAGTGATTTGAGTTCCTCCAGGTATATTCCCAGAAGAGGGATTACGGGGTCGTATGGAAGATCAATTTTTAGATCTTTTAGGAATTGCCAAACTGTTTTCTACAGAGGTTGTACTAGTTTACACTCCCACTAACAGTGAAAAGTGTTCCCTTTTCACTGAATCCTCTACAGTATCTGTTGTTTTTTGAGTTATTGATGATGGCCATCCTGATTGGAGTTAGGTGGTATCTCAGTGTGGTTTTAATGTACATTTATTTGATGATTAGTGGGGCTGAACATTGTTTCATGTATCTATTGACTGTTCGTATGTCATTTTCTGAGAAGTGTCCATTCATATCTTTTGTCCACTTTGTAATAGGGCTATTTGTTTTTTTTCTTTTCAGCACATTTGAGCTCCTATAGATGCTGGATGATAGACCTTTGCCAGATATACACGATGGAATACCAAGCAGCTGTAAAGAAAGACAAAATTATAAACATCGCGGCACTTGAATAAACTTGGAGTCTATAATACTGAGTGATCTATCACAGAAACAAAGAACGGAGTACCACATGTTCTCTCTCATAAGCAGACCTTAAACAATTATCATAATACTATAAGAAAGGGATTGGCAGTAGTGGGAAACTGCCAGGGGAGGGGAGAGGCACACATCACCAACAGGGGAACCTGCATAATGACCATTATATACCTTACTGTGAATTGCACCCCACATTTTTAAAGTAAAAGAAAATAAAATTTAGAAAGTGAAAGTAGACCTGGAAACTTGAAAGGAAAAATATATATAGTCATGGGGAAAAATATGGTCGAGATATGAAACATATTAGGGTACTATAATTTCTTAGAGATAACGCCCAGATTTTAGGTTCCTTACATAACAACAGTCTATTTTTCCTTATATCACAGAATGTGAGTTAGAAAAAAGCCCTGCTATCTGCAGTCATTCAGAGCCTCTGCCTGCTTGCCCATTTTGTTTATTCACACTTTACTGTGTTCAGCAGGGCTACCAACTATCCTGATTTGCCCAGAAAACCAGAGCGATTGGTCATGCCAGTCTCAGAATTCTCGCTATTCAAAATGTGGATAGAGCAGGAGAAGTAGAGCCATGCAAGGAAGGTGTGTATGGGCCAGATCTGGGAATGGCATGTGTCACTTCCATGTAGACTTCACTGCCCTCAATTTAGTTACAAGGCTACACCGAACTGCAAGTAAAGCTGAAAAATATAAAAATATGTTTTTGTTGTTTATAAATTACTCAATCTCAGGGATTTTGCCAGTAGCATATACTGACTAAGATGATCACCAAAAACAAAAAAAGTATATAGCCTCTTAACTTTGTTTGACTTATCCTCATTTGGGTTTTTGAACCTGGAATATCCGCATTCACAAGTATTCAGTAAAGCCTCATCTTCCTTGGGAGCATGGATAAAACACGACGTATTCCAGTTTTAATTAACTTTTATTGACGTCTTACTGTATATCAGACACTATTTTAAGCAAATGAAGCTTTTTATGATTGCACCAATCCGTTATGATGATCAGAATTTATCATTCAGATTTATATTTGTAGCAACTTTCACATACAACCTTAAAGTTTAGCATTTTTCTTTCATTCACTCCTTTGTAAGAGTGTAGATGCCTTCCTAAAAGAATATACTCTAAGTTTCTTAAAAACTCAAAATATTTCATGAATAAATAAATATACACAGACCTAAAAGGAATTTGGGGTAGCATTTTACTTTGAAACAACTTATAGTTTTTCCAAATTTGTAGAAAGTTAATATGAGATTAAATTAGTTTAATTGGTGTGTGTGCATGAAATCAAATGGAACACATCTGGCTTATGGTTTGGGACAGGGAATGTTGGGAAAAGGATTTCAGTAGAACATGAAGCAGCATATTGTAGTTCAGATTTCATGAAGGCAAGGTTGGTATCCTTTATGAGAAAAACCAGTGTTGGTCTTTCTCATTGCTAACTAAAAATCTTCAAAACAAAACATTTCATTATGAAATGGTTTATTGGATATAATACAGCAGTAAATGTACAAAATGCTCCAAAACACATATATAGCACCAGAACCTTTGGAAACTACTTGTCTACAAAAATGTAAAACCACATTTGCTGCTTAAAGTCCATAGAATGTATAACATCTAACTGCGTCTGTGCGTGTGTGCTACATAAAGTGGATACTCAATACAGATTGCTTATTGATGGACACTTTTCTGATTATGACTTTTTTAAAAACTATATTCTATAACGTTACACTACATGAAAGAGACATTTGCTGAATTAGTTGCTGAAACATTGATTGAACTAATATTACATCGACACATTTATTGATTTATGAAATATGTATTAGTCATTTACTTTAGAAAGCATGTTACTTTAGTACAGAGTTTTTAAACCTAGGCACTATTGACATATCGGGCTGGCTGTTTCTTTGTTTTGAGGGCTGTCCTCTGCATTTGAAATTGTTTTGCACCATCTCTTACCTCTACATGGTAGTTGTACCTCCAAACTGTGACAACCAAAAGTGCAAAATTATGGTTGGGCAGGGGAAGGGGGAGGGACAACTTCTCCCTCTCCAGTATAAATCAATGCTTTCCTTGGTAAAGAAGGTATAAAGATAAAAGAAAGTCTTATATGAGTTCTTCCACATATAACATATACAAAAGCATATAGGACCTGAGAAGAAATTCTAGTGATTTCATCTCCCTTGGAAAAAATCCGTGCACATTTCATATTTTGTTTGTTTGTTTGTTTGTTTTTACAAATTTATAAAACAGAAGTAGAGTATAAAAACTAAAAAAAGAAATACATCATAACTCTACTCAACTCTGCTGCTTGACTCAAGAGGCCTGGTATCCCTGCTATCCAAAAATTGGCCAACTAATCTTTTAGGGATGATGCTTTGTGAGACAACGGAATTATTGTTCTTAAAGACCATTTTTTATTCCTGAAGTGCTTCAGTGACTACAAATCCGCAAACTAACAAAGCAGGGAGGAAGTGTAGAAGACTGTACTGAGAGTGATTTCTTGACTCCTAAGGTGTGTTTGATGAACAATACCTCAAATAGTCTGGTGACCCTGAAGTCCTGAATTATAGTTCATCAATTTCTTAAATGCTAGAATTGTTGAGAATGGCCTACTGTGATATGTAGAATAATTTTGTACTTTTTATTCTAACTAGACAAATGTCAGAAGAACATTTGAATTAAACTTGATGCTGAAGTTAAGTATATCAACTTAACCTTCATTTGTGGAAATCTGATAGAGGGTTTCATTGTTTTTGCTTTGTTTTTTGTAAAATAAAGTAATTAAAAAAATATCACAACAGATTCTTTCAGGCAATAGAAAAAGAATAAGGGAATACCATGAACAATTTGATACTCATTAATTCAACAAACTAAAAGAATTGGACTAATTCCTTGAAAACCAGAAATTGCCCAAATTCAACCAGGATTATCTTAATAGCCATCTAAGCATTGAAGAAATTGAGTTTATAATTCAAAAGCTCCTGAAAAGTTTATCTGCAGGACAGAGTGGTTTCACTAGAGAACTCCACCAAGCTTTCAAAGAACTAGTGTCGATTTTATATAACTCCTTAAGAATATAGACAAGGAAACAATGCCTCCCATGTCATACCAGAAGTTCTGAGAGGTTACCCTGTGCATTTTAAGATTAACTTGACACGAAAGGAGGAAGAGACAATACAAAAACAAAGCGAAACAAGCTACAGACCCCAAACAATACCCCCCTACACAGAGACACAGAAATTCCCAACAAAACACCAACCAACGGAATTCTGAAGTATCTGAAAAGGATTATACACCGTGACCAAATGGGGCCCATTCTTATGAATATTTAAGCCCCATCTGTGTTTATTCAAAGGCGCCAACAAAAATTAAGATACTGCATTGATAATTGCCATGACTGGATCAATCTTTCTGAGTTCAGAAATGGTTTTATAAAACAAAGTTTGTTGTTATTTTAAATGACTCAGTTTCGGTTGACTTGTTATGGAGCAATGAACAAGTGAAACAGACAGGACTTCAAGAGTGGTTTCTGATATAAAAATATAGAATATGTGGCATTTGTTTTGAGGCCATCGGTAGGTGAAGCCTGGAAAGAGTAACAATGGCTCACTCAGGAGCCATTAGTGGAAGCTGGGGAAATGGGGATTTATGTCATCTAATAACAGAAAAATTAGCAAAGCTGTTACCTACAGTAACTTGACTGATAGAAGGAAACGTCTCCATGAACTGTTGGATCTTGCTAATAAGATCTTTTCAGGCAGACGGTTTAAAGTACCAGTTGGCTTATTTTAGATGTAAATGATAAGACATTGCAAAGAGAAGTGAATTAAAGAAGGAAGTGTTCTGTTTCTTAGCAGAATTTAGAGAAATTATACTGGGTACAGAATAATCTCATCCGCCACAAAAACATTCTGAAAGTGAGAAATGAGGTTTGGATCAAGATCAAATCAAGGGCATGTTAGAGAGTAATTTAAGGCAGAGGATAATAGGATCTTTCAATTTATAAAGGAGGACTCTGAGAACGTTAAGAGTATTATTCTCCAGCAACATGACATAGTAATCAAAGAAGAAAGTGACGTGCCTCCAACATAATTGTGTGTAAGACATGTATTTAAAAGAGTGGACTATAAACTTCAAAAGTTTTTAAGGGAATCATACTAGTTTAGAATAAAAAGGATTGAGTTTGCTCATAATAGGGACTCTGGGTGCCCAGTTTTCTGTGGGAAGGAGGCAGCTTTCAACCAGGCAAACCTAGGCTGTTTCTTGAGAAACAGGAAGGATTTCTGAGAGTTCAGAGTTGCGACCCCAGAGGGATCTGCCATAGAAACAAAGAACCAGATACCACATGTTCTCACTCATAAATGGGTCCTGAACATTCATCACAATAGAACAAAGGAGGGGTCAGCAGTCACAGGACACCGCCAGGGGAGGGAGGGGAGAACAGTAACAACACAAAAGTTACCTGATCCTAAACCAGGGGAAGTGAGGACCCATGGGAGACCCAAACTCCACCTGCACATAAATTCCTTATGTTCCCTGTCCTGACTTGTACTCCACACCTTTCTAATAAAATAAGATTTAAAAAAAAAAAAAAATCGAAGAGTCCTAAACAACAATGGATTAAGGAATTACATCTATGGAGTAGAATTAGACCCTCACTGAGGAATTATTTCTGATCCTGAGAGTCTAACAACTGCCATGGATTCGTAGCTATTAAGAGGTTTTGCACCCCCCTCCAACCTTGTTTTGAAGGCAGTATCTGTTAAAGTTATCCTGCCCTTCCCTCATCGTTTTATTTGGTGTGAGAGGATCAGGTAATTTTTCTTTTTAGTTTACAAATCACTGGGTCGGCATATCTACTCAAGGTAAACCACATTCAGTCTCTCTCTCTCCTGTATCTGGAACTGATTTGGAGAATGAGATCCAGACTTTGAATCTAAAACAGATGCTGCCATTGACTGTAACTTTACAGGTCTGAAGAGAAGTGGCATGTATTTTGCTTTGGGAACTGAGTAGTGACTGCGATAGATAATTGCGATTCTCACAATGAATCATGCTTTTCCATTTCTCTTTCCCTGTGATGCTAGCCTTCCGCTTATTAATAATTATTTCTCCACTGTCTTTAATCCGGGATGGTACTGGGACTTTCTTCGATCAATACAATGCGAAGGAAGTGACATTATGTAAGTTCAGATCCCTGTCCCTAAAGACCTTGACTTTCCTTTCTCACTATTTGGAACTCTGAGATCAGTGATTTTTTTATCTGTTTGTTTCTCCACATGAAAAACGTCCTCAGAGGAAAACATTTTGCTGATGTGGAAGAAGTAAAACAAAAAAATGGCAGAAGCACTAAAGGCATCAACCTTGACAAATGCAAAAATTCTTTTGAGCAGTGGAAAAAGCATCTTGATAGGGTATTGCTTCAAACGGAGAGTACTTTGAAGGTGATGGAAGTTTAAAAGTGTAAGAATAAATGCACCAGTTTTTATAAATAAATGCTGATTTTGGGGGATACCTTCAGTATATCCCCCAAATAATTTACTCCAGAGAACAGGACATTGAAGAGATACTCACTTCTGACTGCAATTCTCAATAGTATAATGATGCATCTTCCTTTCATAAGAAAATTTTGATTTATTGACTTATGTACCTTGATGTTTTAGCAGATAGCACTCATTGCCAAGATACTTCTAAAGTAAAAATCACTATGAATTTATTAATTACCTAATTACTCTTGGAATAAAAGAGTCCTATTATCCCCCATTTATGTTCATTTGATCTGTTTCCACTTTTTTATAGATACATTGAAAATTTTAAATTAGAGAATTGAATTTTCAGTTCTTGATCACATTCAATTCAAAGAAGAATCGATTTGTGATGTTTTGTTTAAATGGCAAATCTTGATCTAATATGAATAAATAATTTCATTCATTATTAGCATCTGTTTTTCTCATATACCTTTTATTTGATCAGTTTGATGTCATTCTTTTTATCTATTTTGAGATTCCATAGGAATATTCAATCTAGCATTAAGAAATAATCTATACATATCTTCTCTCCCAAACATCTTCATGCAAACCTGCCACATCTTACCTAAAAGGCTTACTGCTTACGTTTTCTTGTTGGAAACTTCTCCCATTTTTACTTCTATAAAAGCAGAGGGGAAAAAAGTATTTATAATTTGCTATTATTGGAAATGTATTTATTTGTCTCATTAGCAAACATTTACTGAGCAGCCAATGTCCTGACACAAATATATAGGTAAGCCATATATTTTCATGTGCTTACTTATTTAGGCTTTCAGGATTGTAGGATTCAACTGAAAAACATAAAGAATGAAATAAAAGGATAGAGACCTACGTTATAGCAGCAGCTAACACTGGTCGGGCCTTTGGCTGGTTCTCAGGGATCATTTTTCAACAGCCGTCCTTGCTTACTTCAACCTTGTGTCTTGATACCTCCAAGCATCAAATCCACCCGCTCAGAGGCCTTCTCTGAGGATTCCGCAATAGCTTTCACTTCCACTGTTCTCTCTCCCTTTCTGCTGATTTGCTTTTCCTCAGAGTACAGATCACTGCTTGACATTATATTAAGCAATTACGTATTTATTTCTCTTTCCTTTCTATAATGAAAGGCTTGCAAAGAAGAAAAATTTGTCGGTTGTGTTTATTTCTGTATCAATAATACTAGAAAGATAACTGTCCTAGAAAAAAATGATAAAGAGTTGTTCGAAAACAATGAAAAAAAGCATAGGATTTTCTATCCCAGCCAATGGGTCAGAAAAATGTCTTGCATTTAAGTTAAGAAAAACAAGGAATTAGCCAGATGACTAGACAAAGCAAGAACAAAAACGGGGATAAAAAGTGGAGGCAAGAAACTATTTTTAACTGTTGCATAAACAATTGTTCAAACTAAATATTTCCTGTATTGTCAGCCCTAGAATTGTTTGGAAGTAACAGTGTCAGAGACAATTAAAAAAGAAATTTCTTTTCCAAATACACACAAAAACAACTCATAAAAGTATTTAAATTAAGAAATGTATTTATGTATATGTGTATATCATCTATTCTTAGAGGAATAACCTCCAGTTAGGATGATAACATCACAACACTTTAATTAAATACATATATCCATTTATACATTCTTAAGGTCATCAGTAACATAAGGTTGTCTTAGTCAAAGTATGATTTGGAAATTCATGGAGTAATATTGGGTCATAGTTGCTATTTTCAACTGCAAAATTAAAAGAGGAATGTAAACCTGGATTTTGTGGTGGTTTATTTGTTTAGGTGATGCCAAATCTCGTTTGGAAGACTTGGCATGTACTCGTGTAGGACTATTGTGGGAACATTCATACTTTTTACTTTAGGAATTAATGTGTTGATTATGTGATATTGAGTGGAGGGAGAACAGTGGAGGTGAAAGCTATTACGGAATCCTCAGAGAAGGCCTCTGAGCAGGTGGATATAATGCTTGGAGGTATCAAGACACAAGGTTGAAGTAAGCAAGGACGGCTGTTGAAAAATGATCCCTGAGAACCAGCCAAAGGCCCCATTGTGCTAACTGCTGCTATAATAGAAGTCTCTATCCTTTTATCTCATTCTTTAAGTTTTCCAGTTGAACCCTATAATCCTGCAAACCTAAATAAATAAGCACATGAAAATATGTGGTTCACATATATATTTGTGTCAGGACATTGGTTGCTCGTAATGATTAAAAACTATTTATTCCTAAATTTGGTAAAAATTTTGAATTCTGAAATTAGACATTGAAGATATTAAGTAAAAGACTGGGTACCCATGTAAGGTAAAAACATAAAATATTTCAGTGTTAACCTGTTGTACAATATAGAATTAAGAAATTTTGCAACCATATGACATATGAGCAATAATTAAAGTATGTTAAGATTGTATAAAATGGAGGATAAAAACACTACAGCACAAAAAAGGAATTTGAATAGAATTAATAGAAAAGAAATTTATATGTGAAAAATGGCTCCTAAATGTGTTTTAAAAATTAAAATTTACTAATAATTAAAATTAAATTAAGATGACATAATTTACTGTTAAATTATCAAGTTGTACACATTTTTTATAAGAAAAAAATGCCAAGAAATTGAAATTATTCTTTTAAGAGTTTTTAGTTACTGCTTTAGAGTCATACAATTTTTAACTTTAAGAGATCTTGAAAGAATATACTCTGGCAGCTTTAATTTATTATATATAATTAATTATTTGTACATAATGATTAAGTAATGTTTAACCATTAATCATAATTAATATGTGTTTAATAATTCATCCCCTTTCCACACGTTTTACCTAGGACCCTCTTGGTACCAGGGGTTGGGCTAAGTAGATTAGAAGAGTCGAAGACCAGACAGATCCTCGTGTTACTTGAACCAAAACACAGAGGAAGAGTCAGATAAAAACCAATTATGATAGACAGATAATAAAACAATTATGAGTCTATAACAAGGGATACAGAGAAAGTGGACAAGAAACTGAGAAGGAAAATATTGGTAGTAAACACTGTTCTCTGAGGAGATAAAACTAAAAAGATTCAGTATGAGACCGGAAATAAAGAAGCATGTTTTAAGTGTGGTCTGCCACACGGAAGCTACATTAGGGTTGTAGTCTCAGTTATTTGATTCAAATTAATTTATATTCTTAAATGCATCTATGTTTATTTTGTCATATTAAAACTCAGAGTGGACAATATCAGTAGGATATCTAATGTTCTGCAAAGTTGCTGCTAATTCGACCGAAGTAAATATTCAAGTATAAAGATTCAGGAAACAAAACTTTCACCAAAGTCTAGTTCATTTCTGTTGTGACTATCAAGCGAGTTTAGCAAGTCTGTAGAGTGCTAGATGTATGCCGTCTTCTTAGGTGTTTCAACCCAATGACTAATAGAATTTAATGACATATGTGACCAAATGAAAATCTCCTTGATAATCTTAAGACATCTAGTCTACCTTTCAACTTAGGCAGCTTTTTTTTTTTTTACTCTTGGATTTCAAATACTATGTTACCCACACTCTAAATTTCAGAAATTCTATTGATATAAAGTTCAAAATGCTAAAACATTTGGTGCTATTATCTTGAAACCAGAACTATATGTCTTTCACTTGGGTTTTCTATAGCCATTTTCTTTTTCTTTTTGTTAACAAAAGAGCAACAAAGAAATTATGACAGGACAGATTATGAAAGGAATATTTCTATTGTCATGTACCACATTGATTGCTCTTCTTTAACAATATCTCTCTCTGTTCTCCGTTTGCCTTCTCTTTCCTGTACCAATTAGATCAAAGGCAATTCAATAGGATATCTTTAAGCCAGGCAGGTTGGGTTAAAAAAAAAAATTCTCTTCTTAACAGTAGCTGGGCACCTTGTATGGCTTGTATTTTCACCATAAATTCTCAAGGATGATCTTCCATAATGCCCAGCATGGTCATTAATACACTAGGTGTAGAGTAATTGGGAGAGGGAATCAGAAAGTTTGACAAAAGATCGGATGAAGTGCAAAAGTTCATTTCATCTTATCAAGAAAAGTAGCACCCTCAGGAAATTTTTAAGCCATGCCCCAAGGCAGAATCGTCTACATTTGCAACACACCTTCTTATTTTCTCAGAGAGCAGATCAGTTACTTTGACTTTTTTCAAAGGAGAAGAGAAATGCCGACTAGAGACTAAGTTTTGGGATATGAATAACAGTACCAAAATAAAATCATACATATTTAAGATGACATATTAGTAATGCTTGCTCATATACATTGTATATAACACTAATGTAAGACTGATTTTTTTTCCCCTCAGGAGTGCTACACTCCCAGAGTGGGATTATTACTTCATTAAATTATGTGAAGTTTGTCAAATCTTATAGAAGATGGCATCATAACCCAAAGTAGCATCTCAATGCTGGGGAGAAGTGAAGGGTAACATTACTATGATTCATTCTTAGAAGCAGGCAATGCGCCGAGATGCACTATGCATACATCTGTTACAGAGGTGGAATGACTCCACATAGAATAAATAACCTTTTGGAGAGGAGTGTAATGCATGCGGAACATTATAGCTTGGTGGCTAGACTTAAGACTTGGCTGACGTTTCCATTATCAGCTCTGCTTTTCTGGAACTTGTCTCAGCTCTACCATTAAACTTAGCAGGAGAAAAAGTCTATCTAGGAAAGTTGACAAAAGGTAAATATTTAAATAATGTACATATATAAATTCAATTTTAAGACAGACTCTCAAATAGAAATGAATCCATATTTCATTTCTATTTCTGTTTGAGAGGGTATATCAGATCAAAAGGGTGGCCTTGATTTTTCAAAAATAAATAGGTTGGTGGTTCCAATTATGCTGATGGTCGTATTCCAGTTATATTGCTAGCTGACTGGGGAAGAGATGAAAGGGTATAGTTAATAAAATAAATGGCATGGGTAGGCTTAGATTACCATAACCACTTCATGGCAGTACCCTGAAGTCTGGTAGTTGATGATTTCCAATCAGGGTCAAATACCTTCCAGGCCAAAATAAGTCAAAACTGAATAGGCAGGAGGAAGAAGAAACCTGGGACAGAAGCTTCCAAGTTCTAACACTGCCGTCTAAAAACAGCAGCGTCTAGCCACAAGCCACACATGACTGATTCCTTTTCATTAGATGAAGATTAGATGCAATTAAAGATTCTATTTCTCAGTTTGACTGAGACTGAATTTGGAATGTTCAGCAGCCACGGGAAACTTGTAGCTATCATTGGGAGAGCAGAGATAGAGCATTTCCATCACTGCAGAAAGTTCTACTGGATAGCAGTGGTCTAGTTCTTCCTTTGCCGGGGCAACTTGTTCCTGTCTTCTTTTCCGTACTGGGTCATTATGTCTTCAGTATATCTGACCACTTTCTACTATGGAAAACTGTGAAATACAATACCAAATGAGTATATTAAACGTATGCATCCTCCTTAACATTTGTGTGGGTAGCGCATACCTATCTTTTCTTTGTCAATTAGAGGGCCAAGTCATCTTTCTAACAATCCAGAATAATAAAGGATATGAGAGCATGGTACAGGTTAAAGAGAACTGGCATGGAGAATGAGAGGGCTACTCAAAGACATTTAGCAAAAGTGCTGAGTGTCACAGGGTTCAAGTGCATACTTACAGATCATTTATTTTACATGGGTTGGCCCAATTTCTGATACAAAATTTCATGTTCCAGAGAGTATTACACTTTGATTGGCATTAGACTACTCACTGCAGAGTTTCTGCAAAAATAAATTCTGCCTACTATCCAGAATCCTACATTTGAAAGAACATTTGAATTATGCTTATAAATGAGACTTATCATAGAGAGCATTATAAAGGACAATAAATATGCAGATTATGATAATAATGATAATGATAAATAATGACCCCTACAAAGATGCTCACTCTCTAATCTCTAGATCCTGTGAATATGTTATAATACATGGCAAAAAGAATTTCTGCAGATGCAATTAGTATTACAGACCTAAAACAAGGATTTATCCTGAATGATCTGGGTGGCCCCAGTCTGATTAAGCCTTTCAAAGCAGAGACGTTTCTCTAGTTGAAGTAAGGAGACACGCAATAGAAAAGGTGAGAAGAAACATGAGGCGGAAGGGGAGGTCAGAGAGATTAGAAGTATGAGAAGAACTTGACTGTGGCTGTGAAGAGGAAGAAAAGGAACCATGAGCCAGACATTGAGTTAGTGTCTAGAAGCTGAGAACAATGCCTGGCCAGCATCTAGCAAGGAAACGAGCACCTGGCTCATATGAGAATATGGAATTGAACATTTGCCACAATTTGAACAAGCTTGAAAGTGGATTATTCCATAGAGCCCTCAGATAAAAGCCCAAGCTGGTCAATATCTTGATTTTAGCTCGGTGAGACCATGAGCAGTGTACCTGGGGAGGCTCAATGGACTTCTGACCTACGGAACTGTGTGATAATAAATGAATGTTGTTTCAAGCCACTAAATTTGTGGTAGTTTCTAGTGGCAACAAAAATAATTCAATACAAGTTTACATACGAAACCATGGAGTCCACCAGCTTTACTTCTCATGAATCTTCCAAGTATAACCTGCTCAACTCATTAAAAAAGAAGACCAGAATCCTCCTGTTCGTCTTCTTATTTGTAAATCTTTCATCATCCATATCTACTTTATGCCCTCATAAACCCGAAAGATCTCATACTTCTATTTCATTTCTTGTCCAAACATAACCTTCCTCATAAACATGAGTGAGCAAGCAGAGTTTTCCTAATGTTTTACAGAAGAATGTCACTTTCTTACTGTGCTGGTGAAAGTACACCTCCTGATCAATTTCCTCCCTACATGTGTCCACCCACCAGTCTGTCATCAGCCACGCTGCCAACCCAAGTTCTCCACCTTTGATCTTCAACACACCTCACTCCTTCCTGGTTCCAAGACTCCCTACTCTCATACCTTCCCATGGTTCTGCTTCTCCTTTCTAGCTAGGAGCTATTCATCTGTTTCACTTTTTATTTTTAGAGTAGCATATTGTAAGATCGTAAAGGACGAGACACTGGAAAGCTGAGAATTTTTATTTGTAGCCCTCATATGTCCTTTTTCTCTGCAGCTTTTCCTCCTCTTTTGAACATGACTTTAACCCCTATCTGCTCCTCTCTCCTCCTCATGACAAAATACAGGTTGCCTTTAAAAAAAAAGGTTATAAATTCACATGCATAATTTTGGTATTTCTGAATCTCATTTACCCTACTCTTACACTAAAGCCCACAGAAGATTCTGTTCTCCTTCTTCAAGTGTGAACACCCTTTTGGAGCTTTCTCATGCCTGAAATTAGTTTTCTGAGTTCAAGGTTCTACAGACATGAGCTCCCAGCAGGTTCCACAAACATCTCATGCCTTAATGCCTTAATGAAAGTCATGAGGGGCAGGCATGAAGGAAGGCACTCTCGGTGTTTCCATGAAGTTCCCCCAGGTCCTTAGGGCCCAAACAGATTGAGCTGCTTCTGTGGCTGGTACAAAATACCTTACAACAGACCTCAAAGGCAATGAATCTAAAAGAAGCAGATGTGGGGTGTATGTCTGCTGTAGGTCCCTACTGTGGGGAATATCTTGCTGAAGTTTGGTATCTGTGGATGTTCTAGAGACCAGGATTTCTACGGTATGGCAGCTTCTTCTTTTATCTGCTCACTCTATCTCATAATTCTGACTTATTTTTAGGTTCTTGAAAGACAGCTTTGGGAAATAACACAGCTATCCACTTGGCATAACAAATTGACTTAGAATAAAGCTTAGGTCAGATGTATATCACATTTTTCCACAGCCATCTGAGAAATTTTAATGATGTGGGATGCTTGTGGAATAATTGAATTGACTGTAGAAATTAATATTAAGTATCTTGGACCAAATGGAGAGGGTGTGTAATAGACTTCTCTGATTTAGTGATCAGATATAGATCCGACATTTATTATAATGATTTCCATAGAGTGTCCTTTACCTCTCAGCTCTGTCCTGACCGCCTTAGACCTGATAACGCCATTGCCTGTGCCAAGTTATCTGTGTGTGAATGTATAACTTATCGTTCAAATCAGGATGTTTTTGTGAGTAAAAGGAGGCACTATTCATAATTAGGCTGAGTCAACAGGCATATACATCAGGATGCTGGCAGAAACATGAGAATGTATGGTCATCTGAGTGCTCACACATTCATTCAAGAATCATGATCAAAACCCTATGTTTGACTAGTTTAATAGGTAGAAACTCCAAGATTGATTGTTACAACTGCAAATGCAATGCCATTAATTTGCATTGAAAAATAAATTGCTTGCCTGCATAGGATAAGTAGCAGGGAGACTAATCAAAATGCAGGCATGATGTCAAAAGCTCATCTTGCCATCCGAATATGGTTAAAGGATGGAACAATTGGTTGGCGGTGATAGCCCAGGCAAGAAACTCACGTTGAGTAGGAATCTTTACTAGTCACTGGTAATGTAAATTTAAGTAAATGAAACATGAAATGGGAGCTAGCAATAAACAGTTCTGGCAGACTTTGTATATTTCCAAAAGGGGAAAACATATATAGATAATACTTGAGCATGTCTGATGATCACAAACTATAAGCAGACATTTAAAATAATATGAAAACATAAATGCAGCCCTGGCATTAATAAAAGACTAAAGATAAAGGTAGGTTTGGTCCACTTTATTTTTTGCTCACAAGAACATTGATGGAACAACGTTTTCTATAAGAATACTAATACAGGCATGACAGACACCTCCCTCTTCTGTTTTCCATATATCCTTCTTTAATTTATTTTATTATTGTCTACCCACCCCCCCCAGTTTCATACACTTTGGCCAGAAAATATGCAAACATGGCAAGAACAGTTCTTAGAAAATACTTGCTCTGATGGTAGTTGGACCTCAAGGGACATGAAAACAGGAAAAACTCCAAACTTGAGTTTCAGTTAAAATTGAAAATTGCTAGCTAAGCTCGGTGGCTCAGCCTGTAATCCCACGCCTTTGGGAGGCTGAGGTGAGTGAATTGCCTGAGTCACGGGTTCAAGAACCACCTGGGCAGGCAAGACCACATCTCTACAACAAAATAAAAAAATCAGCCGGATGTGATAGCGCGCGCCTGTAATTCCGGCTACTCGGAAGGCTGAGGCGGAAGGATCACTGGAGCCTAGCAGGTCGAGGCTGTGGTGGCCGAGAGCGGCCACTGCACTCCAGTCTAGGCGACAGAGTGAGACTCCAACTCAAAAAAAAAAAAATAAAAATTGCTGCTTATGCCAAATCTGCGAGGACACAAAAGTCTGCATGACTTTTCCCGTAAAAACCTTGACTTTGCTTTAGTTGGGGAGTCATCTGGTTTTTAGGTGCTCTCTGATACGCATTAGCTGAACAAAGACTTTAAACATTATTAATGAATTATGTAAATAATTTCCTTTTGTAACACTATGTTTTGAAACAGAATGCTGACAAATTAGTTTGCATCTAGAGTTAAACAGCTTACATGGTAGAACAACTATATTGAGGAATGGTGGAAAAACTCCAAATGCCAATCTTTAGTTGAGAAGATTTGTTGAAAAGAAGAGAGCTGATTTGTTTTTTACTCTACAGATTACAAACAATCAAGAGAAACGCTATATGGATAAGTACTTAATTGTAAGACTGATTGGAAGTAGAAACTTATTTTGCAAAGCAGTGAACTTTCCATTTTTGTGAATGTTCAGAAAGAGATTGGATGACTAGCTTTCATATATGTTATTGGATTGCTGCATTAGATAAGAGATAATCTTTTAATAGTCATCTATAGCCAAATTTATCCTCTTATGTTCTTGTCATATGATAAACTCAGGACAAAATTTGGGGGAAGATGATTTTATCCAGTAAGTTATTTTCACTTACTACTAAGTATATTCAAAAGAAGACAAATATTCACAACTATATTTATTCATAGGAAATAATTTTTGATAAAAATTACTTAAGGCACAAAAAGATAGGTGACTGTACAAAGCATAATTCCATCAAATATACGTACATCTTTTCTTGTTTTATAAAAGATGAGAAAGGAGCGATCTTTTGGAGCCCTATACATTAAAAATTATATAAACATATTTTTCTCAAGAATCAAGTGGATTAAAGCCCATTCTATTTCTCAATTCTATAATAAATATCTTTTCTCTTTTTCAAGTGGTAGTCCTGTATCCATGGTCATTTTACTTAGTAAGTATTAATGATAGTAGACTAAACACATTTACCAAGAGTACACAATGACAGTCATGCATCATTAATAATGGGGTAATAGTTTGGCAATTTCATGGTTGTTCCAATGTCATAGAGTATACTGACTTCAATGACGATGGTATAGCTTCCCTACACCCAGGCTACCTGGTACAGCCTATTAGGTTACACAATTGTACAGCATGTTCCTGTACCGAATAGGGCAGGCTATTGTACAATGGTGTTGGTGTATGTAATCGTATCTAAATGTGGAAAAGGTCCATTAAAATACAATATAAAAGATTAAAAGTGGTACACCTGTATAACTGTAACCTTACCATGAACGGAGCTTGAAGGCCTGGACATTACCATGCATGGCTAGAGACTTCATAAACACTGCTCATTGGCTGGGCGTGGTGGTTCACACCTGTAATCCTAGTACTTTAGGAGGCACATGTGAGAGGATTGTCAGAGCCCAGGGGTTCAAGACCAGCCTGGGCAACTTGGCGAGACCTCATCTCTACAGTCAATCAAAAAAATTAACCGGGCATGGTGGTGTGTGCCTGTGGTTTTAGCTGCTTGGAAGGCTAGGGTAGATGGATCGCCTGAGCTCAGCAGGTTGAGGCTGCAGTGGCTGTGAGCATGCCCCTGCACTCCAGCCTGGACAACAGTGAGATTCCAACTCAAAAAAACAAAAACCAAAAAACCCTCTGCTCTAGGCTATGATCAATTTGTAAAAAATCGGTTTTTTTCTTCAACAATAAATTAACTTGAGGGTAACATATTTTTTTCTTTACTTTTTAACTTTTGAAACTTTTTAATCTTTTGTCCTAATATTTAGCTTAAAACACAACCACACATTGTTCAGCTATACAAAAACACTTTAAAATTTATATCTTTATCTCATAAGCTTATTCATTTATTTTTATTTAAATTTTTTTAACTTCTTTGGTTAAAAACTAAGATACAGACATTTCACTTATCCTAGAATGACATAGGGACAGGATCACCAATATCACTGTCTTCCACCATCTTGTCTCACTGGAAGGTCTTCAGGGACAATAACATGCCCGGAGTTGTCATCTCCTGCGATAACAATGCCTTCTTCTGGAATACTTCTTGGAAGAACTGCCTGAGACTATTTTGCCATTACCTTTTTAAAAAAAATAAATAAATAAGTAGAAAGAGTACACTCTAAAATAGCAACAAAAAGTAGAGTACAGTCAACACAGAAACTGGTAACAATTGTTCATTATCATTACTAAGTATCAAATACTGATAATTGTACATGCTATACTCTTATATGACTGGTAGTGCATTAAGTCTCTTTACGTCAGCATCACCACAGACAGGTGATTCACATCTTGTACTGTAACATTAGGATGGCTATGATGTCACTAGAAGATAACTTTTTTCAGCCTCATTGTAATCTTAGGAGTCCACCATCGTATATATCGGTCCCTCTTTGGTTGAAACATTATTATACGGTGCATGTCTGTGTTCCATTTTCGATTCCATACACATGTCTTTAATTAGTCCTCCTCTCAATAGAAAATATATTTGCATATTTATTTTCACTGCATTAATGATTCCCATTATATTTAAATAAAGGCTTAAAATAATATGTGTAATTTGAAATCATAATTTGTTCTCCAGTAAGTATCAATTTAATTTTGAAACTGACATGTCTGTTCCTTTGCTCATACTGTTTTCTTAGCCCAAGAAATTATGTTATTGCTCTCTGTTTTCATTTTACTATCCTCATTCATTTTCTGACCCTTGAAATCTTTTTAAAGCAATGTTCGTGACCTTTTAAATTACAAAATTTATTATCTTTTCTGCCTGTTTTGCCTGTTTAATGGCACGTCCTATGCTTGTAAATTAGCTCTAGAATTTAATGTTCTTGCATTTATACAATTTTTTTTACTAAATTACAGGTTTGCTTTTTTAAATTTTGCTCGTGCTTATAGCTTTTATTTCAATTTATTCTCCCATAAGTGTCTGCCTTTTTCCTGTGGATGATCAATAAATATCTGAAGATTGACAGATTTTTGTAATTTACTCTATTTTTTGAATGAAAAAAAAGTAGGAATTCGATGATAAGAAATATATGTATTAAGTTCAGAATGCCTGCAGGACTGGTTGGTTGACCAAGGAATTAGTCACAGTTCAGCCTCAGAACTTAAACTTGTCTGGGGAGCAACTCAAGCTTTTCTGGCTCTTATATTTAACTAGAACCCAGTTAATGGATTCACTCTGACTGAACTGATGGGGATAAGGGATATACGAACCAGAATTCAAATTATTAATTTGTACTGAGAAATAAATATGTTAGAAGGAGCAGATACTTGACTTTCTTTCCCATGGTGTCTCTCCCCTGGAATATAGTCAGTGCACATAGCATAAGTGTCTTTTATATGTGTTGCAATTGCTGAATGAGACTCTGTGTTACTGATGCAGTCTATCTTTAGCTAAATCAATATTTTATCTCCTCTATTCTAAATTACTATGGTTATAAGAAACACCAAAGATTCAGCAATATCTTCTTAGGCAAAATATATTTTGAGAGGAGAGGAATAAAAGAATACACAAACTAACTTAAAAACATATTCAGATTATAATAAAATGAAACTTTGGAAAAATGTTTGTTTTTGTCTTAGGCAAACATTAATCATTGCTTAGCTTCCTCTGAATTCTTTCTGCTGCTTTGAGAGAAATACTCCTTTTTTTCCTTAACAGAGAAACTGCATGTTACCTTCTCCCATGTCCCATGGTTTAACTCATAAAGTATAGTCACATTTTCTCAAAGCTTTCTGGAGCACCTACTTGTTGACATATGTTTGTCACCTAACTTTAGCTGATATCAGCACAAATGTAATTGTACACAGTGTTAAATGATTTCTTTTCATCAGTAGTCCTTTGCTAAAGTTTCTTAGTTTTGTCTAAAAACATGTATACTCTCCAGATAAAATATATATATATTTCATTTTGAAAATATGCAGTTTGCACCTACACAGCAATCCTTCTTGTCCAGCCACTATCTTGTTAATGTTCTTTGATTCTCCATTCATTTCACAAGAGAAAAGCATGAGTTAATTCTGGCTATTGTTGCATATATGTCCCATTTGAACACTTTGGATAATCCAGTTTATAGTACTTAACTTCATATGTATACGTTGACTACTCCCTTACAATTGAATAGAGATCTATGCCCACAACTGCTGTATACTGGGCTAAAGAGAGCACTGAATTTAGAATCCATTTATTTATATTTAAATATCCTCTCTCTAAGATTAATACTATTATATCCAAAACAGAAGGAAACAGCCCTGTGGCCTTAACTGCCAATTAAGATAAGAAAATAGTCTACTCTACATCATGGTTTAATAAACTCTTTGTTAAAAAGCACTATCGATGCTAATTCTTCATGTTCTTAGAAGGGTATTAGAACGTAAGATTCCTGTTTTCAAAATGTAAAGAACTGGATCATTTGAAAAGTGTTTGCATCCCTTTACTCCCTCCTCTTGACAACTGGCATTTGCTGTTAGATTTCATAGTGACTTCTCTGCTTTCTTGCATTTTTAGCACTAATGGTTTTTGCAGGAGAAAAAGACATGCCTTTAGTGCGTTTTTTGAGTGAGTCTATCTTGGTCCATTTTGTGCTGCTGTACAAACTACGTAAGACTGAGTAATTGTATGACAAAAATTATATTTTCTTAAAGTTCTAGAGGCTGGGATGCTTAAGATCAAGGAACCTGTATTTTGTAAGGAACTTCTTACCACATTCTCCCATGCCAGATGGTAGAAGGGCAAAAAGGGAATGAGGGTCATTCTCCTGTGGCAAAAGAGTAAACAAAAAAGACCCCTCTCCCACAAGCTGTTTTTATAAAGGCACTAATGTATTCATGAAAGCAAAGCTCTCCTGACCCAAGCACCTTCCCAAGGGCCCAGCTCCTATTACTATTGTCCTGGGGATTGAGTTTCCAACAAATGAATTTTTAGAGGGCACATTCAAATCCTAGCAGCTGATTTTCCAAATTATTTTTTAAAAGCTTATTTTAAGGAACCAAAACACACAGATTTCTTATTTATCCCTTCAGGGAGTTTTAATTTCTGCATTCTAAATTATGTTGTCTAGTCTCTATAGTTTTTTTGCTCTGTAGTTAAGAAGTATAGACTGATTTAACATAGTAAAATTTAGTAACACTCTACTTCTGTGTAACAGTTTTGCTATCTTTTAAACATCATAAAAATTAGAAAAATATTGATATATTCCCAGCTGTTACATAATGAAACTATTCTCTATGTCATACCAATTAAGTAAATAAAACATACTTTTGTATGAAAAGGGAAAAATCTGCAAATAGCTGCTATTCTATGACTTTCTAGTTGTGTGAATATAGGTAAGTCATGTAAGTAACCTTCCTGAAAATGGATGAATTCGGAATAATTATTTATATTTATTTTTAGTGATAATTGCTGAAATATTTTACAAAATCTTAAAGTATATGCACATAAAAGAGACAACGTTTTGCTATGGATTTCACTTTTCATCTAGTTGATACCATTTCTTACTGTACTAGAATTTTCAAAAATCTATATATTTGTTTCTCATTTGTAGGAATTTTGCAATGATATATTACTGACGCATGTCTTCTGACAGGGCAAAGAGTGTGATGTTTGATCATTATCAAGTACATTCTGAGGATCAATTTAGATTGAGGGCAGTGCTGCCACAGATAAACAAACGTCCTTCTTATCACCAACTTTATTAACAGAACTATTCTACAGATGTGTCTCTAAAACATTTGAATCTCTCTTCAATCAGCAAAACAAAATGTCAATACTTAAGTCATTTGTCATTGAACTCAATATGGGATTGACTTTGAATCATTACTTGCCAAAGGCTTAACTGAGTCACCTGACACTTAGCTCTGTCACACATGTTAACTACACATTTCTTTAGGCTCTGACTGCCGGAAAGCGAAGCGTGATGTGAAGGGACCACTTCATTTCAGTCGCATGAGAAATCCTTTCATCGTCTCCACATACAAGTCAGATGAAGACCCGGGTCACTTCGGAGAGGAAGGAAGCACAAAAGAGAGGAATTCCCTGCTTTGCCATTATCGTATTAGCTTTCAAAACATCTGTTTGGGTTAGGTGTTAGAATGCTCATTTTTAAAATGAAGAAATTAGCCGGGTTCGGTGGCTCAGCCTGTAATCCCGTGCCTTTGGGAGGCTGAGGTGAGTGGATTGCCTGAGCCTGCGGGTTTGAGACCCACCTGGGCAACTTGACGAGACTTCATCTCTACAATAAATCAAAAATTAGCTGGGCATGGTGACGTGCGCCTGTAGTACAAGCTACTTGGAAGGCTGAGGCGGAAGGATCGCCGGAGCCCAGCAGGTCGAGGCTGCGGTGGCCGGGAGCGGCCACTGCACTCCAGTCTGGGCGACAGAGTGAGACTCCAACTCAAAAAAAAAAAAAAAAAAATATAAAAATGAAGAAATTAGGAATCTGAGACATTAAAAAATTAACACACATTCTATGGGCTGGGATAGACAGATTGCCCCAGCGAAGGTGCCCCTGTCCTGATCCCTGGAACCTGTCAGTATGTTATATTAGATGGCAAAGGGAACTTTGCTGATGAAAATGAGACCATATACCTTAAAATAGAAAGCTTATACTGAACTATGCTAGTTTAAAGGTTCAATGTGTTGAGCCCTTAAACACAAAAACTATTTTCTGGCTGAAGGCAGGAGAGATGAAACATAAGGAAAAGCCAAATAGATTTATATCACTCTATCACAGAACTCATATGTGCTTATTAATGGCACTTAATATATTCTCTACCATACCGTGATTATTATATTTTATAATTTGACTCTTCTTTCTAAAATTATTTAATGGAAAAGGGATCACCTTTTTCAAATTTTCAAATGTTCAGGTAAACGACAGATATTTGTTAAATTTTTCTGCCCTAACTTTTGCAGAGAATCACTATCACAGCTATCTCTTTGAACATTCTTAGAAAGCTTTTGCAATATTTTCTTTCAGAATGTCATTATCAGTGATGTGTTAATAGTTTTATACATGTGTATCTTTTTAAATACACACACACACATTTTTAAAAAACAGGCAGAGAGAGATCATGAAGCTTCTAGATCAGAGAAATAGAGTTTATTAATCACAGGATAGTATCTTGTGTCAGGTCTCCATGATCTGACTCTCACATTTTACCTCTCATACAGTTGGTTTCCATCATAGGAAAACAAACTAAACATAATGAGACTAAGAGCTAAGACAGGTTCAGACAACATCTGCTCCTCTGATGAAACAACTTTATCACTGCAAAGTAAACAAATTCTCCTCCAGGGATGGGAGGGGAATCTTTATTCTAATGTATTAGTCTCATGAAATGGAAGCAAATATCTCCAAGAAGACAAATCTTGAAACCTTTAGCTTCTCAGGCCTTTGTTAATCAGACATTTCCCTTGATTAAAATGCTTGGGCCATGTGGAATCATGATATTCATGGAATATTCATGAAGAATTCTCTTTCAACACACCATCATCCTGCAAATTAGTAAATATGTTCAGTGAGTGCATGTTAAGCTAACCAATCAGATCACCATATCTATTTTATACCCCTTTGGTATATTTTGCTTGTTCAAGTACTTTTTCAAAATTTCATATCTAAATTTAATATTTGCTTCAGATTTTTAGCATATTAGTTTATAGAGCACAATCTCACCATATTGTGATAATTGGTATTTAAAAAATCATATTCGATGTGAATTTGCATTACTTCTAGGTTTAGGGAAAGACTTTAGAATAGGTTGTTTTGAGTTCTATGGAACTCTTTGCACTCTTCAAATCCACTCTACTCTCAGCTACAATTTGGTCCTTCCTGGCAGTGGTATTTACTCCAAGTTAAATATTGGCATCCATGATCGTGACTTGATGGCTGGTCAGGAATTCTAGGAAAGGATTTCAAAAATCTGCCAGTTGGTAGAGACCTGTGTTGTAATTGGCTCTGCAAGCCCCAGGATAGTGTTAAAATAAACAAAGACATCTCCAGAATTTCTGAAACAGTGTATTTTTCTGCCCTTGAAAACCTCCCTTCTATCCCCAGAACCCCCAAACCTAAAATAAGTGAAGACATTTTTTAGAAACAGAATTTATTTATAAAAAAAGTGTGCATTTATTCTCACATGTTTAAACTTCAGTCACTTCAAAGTACTCCCTGTTTGATGCAGTCCACCCATAGGGACACTTTTTCCACTGCTCCAAACAGTTCTTGCGCTCGTCAATTTTGGTGCTTTTTAGGGCCTCGGCCATTTTTTGTTTCACCCTTTCCACATTAGAGAAATCGTTTCCCTTTGAGGACTTTTTTCATCTGAGGAAACAAAAATAATGCCACTCAGGGTGAGATCAGCTAAATAGGGAGGACTGGGAATGGAGATCATGCCGTTTGGGGTCGAAAACTACTGATCACTCAGTGTGATGTGGTCAAGTTCACTCGTAATTTACCCATCACGAAATGGGCAGATGTGTTGAAAGAATATCTAAAAAATAAAAAATTCGCTGAAGCTGAACGCAGCCTCTCACAACAACGCTGGCTGTACACTGATGCCGATCGGTTCCTAGAATACTTACTTAGCAGGGGGAGTCAGTTCTAAAGGGACCTGCCCTCCAAAAAAATAAATTCCATGTTTGGAGGGTATCCCCCCTTATATGTATGTGGTGTGTGTGTGTGTGTGTGTGTGTGTGTGTGTGTGTGTGTGTGTACGTGTGTGTGTACATATGTGTGTGCATGTATACACACATGTACACTGCATAGGAGTTTTATACATATGCATGTATGTGTGTTGTATATATATTTTATACATACACATATATATTGAACACAGAACATGGTGTCAATGTATCCAATGAACAACCATTTTGATGTTGCTTGGCTTTGTCATGGTTTTCTGATGGTTCACTTTAATTTACCCTCTGATCACAAGCCAGGGACAGAATTGGTTTCTCAGAGGTAGCCATTGATAATTGTTTTACAACCTCTTCCCCAGCTTTTTTCTTAAACAAATTAACCTAATCAGTTCTTTGTGACCTTCGTGACACAGACTCTATCACATGTCAACAGTCACATGACTGGCTTACCCATCTGCCTGTTGTCCATTACCTGATGTCAGCACCTGCAACGTACGTGTCCTCTGTGGTGATGTGGAGTGAACCATTACTCAATCACCTGGATGACCTTTCCCCATCAAAGGGAAATTTTAAAGTTATCCAACTGCCAGTTGCCACTGCTTTGTTAAACGCTGATGTGTCCACATGGCTCTTTGGGCTATGGCCGCCATGTTTTGTAGCTTTGGCCTCCTCCCCTATCTTGACAAGGTAAATCTCCTCCCTCTTCTCTCTCTAATTTACTTCCTAAATCAACTATATTTTAGAATCTAACTTCTGTGCAACTTTTCTTTGCATCTTTCTCACTGCACCAAATTGCACACACCCCCGTTGGGCCCGACCTAACATTTCAGAGGCCCTAGTGGGATTTTTAACCTAGCATATATTATACATGCCTTGTATATATGCATGTATATTAGAGAGAGAGAAAGTTGTCCCAAAGAGTTGGATTGCATGTTTCTGGTGGCTGGCAAATCAGAAAGCTGTAGGGCAAGCCGGCAGGCTGGGGACTCTTGGGCAGACTCAGACGCTGTGGTCTTGAGGCGGAACTTCTTTCTCATGGAAACCACAGTTTTATTCTTAAGTCTTTTGAACTGATTGCATGAGTCACACTCTCATTATCAAGGATAATCTCCTTTACTTAAAGTCAATTGATTGTAGAGGTTAAAATACCCACAGAGCAATATTCAGTTTCATGTTTGATTGAATAACTGAATAGGATGGCTTATCCAAGTTGACACCTAAAAGTCACAGTCTCACCACCCCAGTGTGTGAATGGAGTGTGGATGGAAGGCCTAATTCGTAGTCAGTTCTGTTCCTAATTCCTCTATATTGTGATATGATGCTTTTTAGGTTTTTTTTGTTATTGTTGCTGTTTTGCTGTGATTGTATAGATTGTGCCATTAAAAACAGTGAAAGCAGCTGGTCTTATATGTCTTTTCCCTTTTTGTCTGTTTTTTCCTACACTTAGGTTCATAAATATCGTCCCCAAAACACCTCAGAAAACCCATGTCTGCCAAAAAGAAGCACAGTTGTATGAGATTTAATTCCATTAAAATGTGGATGTTCTTTATTATTTATAAAACACACATTCATAAATGCAACTCAACATACATGACAAATGATGATAAATGCATACACACCTAATATTTCTGGAGTATAGACCAGATAAGTAAAAATTAGAAATTAATCTTTACAATACCTCTATACTCTTTATTTAGACAAAATTTCATACTTTTAAAAAACGTATGACTTTTCTTTCATTGACAAATAGCACAGCATTTAAAATGGAAAGGTCAATATTTTCATTGTCACTCAGAACCTTTGAACTTGAAAACTTTCTATCAGAGATGACACAATATTTTTCTAGCATAAATTATTTCATATGATTTCTGAGGATTTGCTTATTTGAAATATGAGAGAATAATTTTATTAGCATATAACAATTTTCACTTTCACTTAAATTTCTGAATCGTAGTATTTATTCCAGAGAAGGATTGATACATTTCAAATTAATGCTGTATTTTTCATGCACTTCCCACAACCTCCTTTTTCTTTGTACTGCTAATTTTAGCAAAGTCAAATATAATCTCTACACTTATCAACTTTTTTATTCTTTTAATATTATTAACTGTTGGAGGTAGTCATTTTGCCTAAGATTTAGTAAATTTTTTATTTTATAATTTTATCTAGACTCTGATTATTAAACACAAAATTAAGCATATATCATATCTCAAAAATAGTCCACAGCATGACTGGAATGTATATATTTAAGTATTGATGCACTAATACTGGATGAAGATTACAATTTATAATAACCGCACAAAAACCAATAATGTGTAAGGATTGATTTTATTTTTCTACATTTTATTGAATAAGCAATCAAATGTTAATATCATTTGTAAAAATAATAAAGACTAGTTTTCTCCCCGGTACAATGTTTTTCCAGAATGTTGATGGATTTCTGTCATAATGCAAGAGATCCCCAGTGGTGTTCAACTTAGTAAAATGACTAAAAATCTTCTACAGACTACAGTGATGATATTTCCTCAGTGGGTGTCCTTTCACCCCTTCTTGAGTTCTGAGAATCCTTCTGTCAAGAAACAAATGATGGGAACATACACTTGGCTGTTGTAAGTGACAGCAAATATCTCACTGCAAGTATTCTTGATTGCTTTTCTTGCTGTAGAATACAGCAGTTGGGAATATAATAGAAAGACTGTCTGTTCTGTTATTAGACTATGTTTTACATTTCTGGAATTGTTCATTTACTTGCAAGTCTTTCTACAGGATCTAATCCCCTCATTGGTGCTCCATTCCTAGATAAAGTTAGCAAAAGGAGGAAGGGATGGTCAAAAGGAGGAAGAATTAGGTCTGGAAAATCCTCCAGGTTCTCCTCATCCTTAGTTCTGAATGGATTCCCTTTTCAGATTCAGAATACCTGGAATAAGTGCCCAATTTGTAATGCAAATGTATAAACTTAACACTTCTTTTCTTAAAGTCCAGAGAATTAATAAAGTATAATCTTGGGTCTGGTTCCCTAGAAGTAACCCTGAGACAAAGATCCTATGTAAGTGATTTCTTCAGGAGGTACTTCCAGGAGAAACTATAAAGAAGTGTATGACACAGGGCAGGCGAATGGAACCAATAGTTGTACATGAGTTAACATTTGCTGAAAGAAATCTAGATCAAAATATATTAACTTAAAACAAAGGTCATGTATTAACCCATGATCTTGGGAGTAAATAATTAGGGCTGGGCTCTGCAGAGTCATTGTTCTGCTGGACTCCGTCAGCTGACAGCTTAGCTATCACCTGCTTAGCATATTCACACATCAATCGGTCCTGCCTCTTGGCTTAAGTGCCTGGACCATGTGTCTTCAACAGATTGATCCAGCTTTTTTCCACAGGGCAAAGATGGTTATAAGGTCCTCAAGAAAAACAAGGAAGAACAAGTCACAAAGCACAAATACTGTGAACGCTGCTGTCAGCATCAGGTCTGCTGGTGTGCTGTTGGTCAAAGCTAGTCCTCTAATCAAGCCAGAGTCAGAGTATGTAGGGATTAGCCAAGAGCGTACATATGGGGAGAAGCAAATAATTTCAGATCATTATTCCAGCATTCTACCACAAGCAAAAACCAAAAAGGATAGTTTCTTTCTGAGCCAAAGTGAAACTTTGATCTAAGTTGCAGATCAGAGTTGTCCTGATGCAAGTGAAATGGACTTTTAAATTCCTGGACTGAAAAAGCACTGACCAAGAGTAAAATCTCCAGGCATGAAGGGCAACATAGGTTCTTGGGAACTGACTTTTGGAAGTGAAAGCACACCTGAGGTTCAGAAAGGGCTATTTGAGTGGGGGAGGACCACAAAGAACAAAAAGGAATCTGGACTGAGCACCATATTGTCTGTGGCAGTATCCTCTTCCACTGCTCAGATTCAATATTTGTGGTTTATGGATTAGTTGACATGGAATCTTCAGAATGGTCTTTTGAGAGAAGTATACGGTAGAAGGATCAGTGAGATGAGTTCTACAAGCAGTGCTTAGCATGGCTTCTGTTCAGCATAACTTATGTTTTCCCTAGGACCTCGTCTAGATGATTCTTTCCAACAGCTATTCCTTCTGAAAGTTTACATGTGACTTACCTGGTGACATTGCCTGGGTCTTCATTTCTGAGGGGTCTGTGCTCTTGATTATCTTTCTTAAGCAAACTGTGGTTGTAGAAATTGATCATTCACAGTTAAAACTGGACCTGCCAGTACTGAGAAAAGTCCTAGCATTAGAAAACATACCCTTCCCCACGCCGATGAAGTGGCAGCATGCTTGTCTCCCTGTGAAAATCAGTGTCAATTATACCCATCAGTGTGGCAACTTCTTTTTTTTACCTGTTATTTTCCATAAGATATGAGCACACTATAACAAGATAGTAGCTGTAGTTTTTAGTTTCATGGAACTTTTATAATGTCTCCTGATAAAAGCATCTTCTCTCTGGAAACCAAAGATTTCTAGACAAAAAGTATCATAAGGTTTGGAAACATTAGTTATGAATTCTCCCATGGGCCTCTGGGAGGGACCATGGACAGCACCACACTTGCACTCTCTGGTTCCCAGATCCTTACACTGACTGGTTACTGATACAAGCCTTGTGATGGTGGTTCAAGGTGTATGTCACACCTTGAAGGGAAGAACCACATTCACACACATGACTATCTCCAACCCAGGACTCCCAAGAGTCCATTTCAACACTCTAAAAGGATGCAACTTCTAGTGATGCTGAATGATTGTACCAATGAATCTATGGCAATGTGCCCATTGTTCTCCACTGTCATAAATTTAACCCCTGTGTTAATGTGATGCTATATAGGATTTCTTGTTGGCAAATCAGGTAGTCTGCAAACCCATAGACATTGATGAAGTCAAGGCAGTGTGAGCAAATCATTGTTGGCTTTGCTTAGGAAAACCCAGATCCATGAGATGTTACCCAGATCTTTGTGGAAACATTTCTTTTCTTCAGCTGCCACTCCAAACTAGCTGAAGAATATGGTCATTAAATCTGTCATCATTTTTGAGACTTGGGAGCCCAGTGGCTAACAGTGTCTCTTACTGTCAGCACTAGCTTAGCGAAAACAGCCACTTATTGGGCTGCTGTATGATGTATTTCTTATGATCTTTGAAAATAACATGTCTTCTGGTCCTCTTATGGATTGTAATCATCAGTAGAAATGATTGGTGATTTTGAGCCTTATATAACAGAGTCACTTTATAAACCCCGCTTCTGTGAGCCTAGAGACACCCTTCTCAACATTCTGCCAAAGCAAATATGACATCTCCACTTAATATGATTTATCTCATTATTGCTTCCAAAAGCCACAGAGCCATCCCATAAGCATATTAGGCTCTGATCCAGGTGCCTATTCTGGGGTATTAAATCCTGAGTCATGAAAGAGTCTTCCCATATCAAAAACTCTCCCTTACTCAGCTTCACAGAATGCTTTCACTGAACCAGGTTTCTCAAGACCTACCTGAGGCATGACTCCACAATTCCTGTTGGTTATAATATCCACCATCACAGCTGGTTCACTCAACAAAAGCCACTTTCCAGATGGAGTTCAATTGGCACAGTTCACTTTGGTACAATACCACAGCTCTCCAGAAGTTCTGATCCAAGACTCCAGCTTACTCCACTATCGAAGCCACCCCAGCCACTCAGGACACCTTGAGCCTGTGCATATACCCAGCACATCACTGCCATAGCTGGCAGTTGAGAAACCCACCACATGAACACCAAGGCTGTCTACACCCAAAGTAACCCTACAGACGTTTTGTCATTCCCCGACCAACCTCATTAGAACCAGTGCTTGTATCCACCACTACGAAATTAGAGAATGGGTCAGCCAGGTTCAGCTCTATCTAACATCACACCTCTTCAGAAGTTAAGAGTAAATCTCATGTCACTGCACATCTTGCAGACTAATTCATAGTCTAAAGCATCAGAGAGCTTCCACAGAGGGTTCTTGAGAAAAATCAATTCTTCTCAGAATCCAACCCCTGTGTCTTTATATCATCACCAGATTCCTTGCAGGCATTCCTCAGTTCTAGCCCAAATGGTGACAGTCCCACGGGACAGCTAGACCCAGAAGAATAACAGGACTCAGAGACATCAGATTCTCACAGATTACCACTCCAAAGGGAAGGAGAAGTGCAATGCATCCGTAGAGTACCCCAAGGGGAAAAATAAATAAAGCCAGAATGCAGGCTTCTCTGTGACACAGATAACTGGGACCTAAGAGAAGTTTCCTTCAGCAGAGATGCAGACACAGTGCTGGGCTCGGCAGAGGAAAGTGATGGCCCTGCCCTAGCAGTTGAGAAGCCCTAGTTCCTGTGAAGGGTCATGGAGAAGGGGACTTCTCCACCTTCACATCCACCACTGCAGACATTTGCTTCTTGTGCGGGAGCTCAGTATGAGTACACCCGTTGACACCCTTTCTACAGCATCCTGGAATAACAACAACCCCATAGGAGGTGGGCCCTTTTGGGGTCAGGTTAGTAAAATGGGTGGAATCCCATTTTAAATTTAAATTTCCAAGAAAATTTAAATTTCCTACAGATGGACAGGGGCACATGTCTGGTCTAAAATTAAGAACAGGTCAGTGGCATCATGGAAAAATGGACCACTTTCCTGCCAGCTTTGTTGTGGAGCTTAGGTGATTTACTGTACTTTCCCCTGGCATAGGCCTCAGTGCTATTCACTGAGATTTTCCCCAACTGCCTTCATCATGACTGATACTTTAACCCACTATAAGGATATTGCATATAGCCATTGGCCTCAGCAGCAATCAGTTATCACCCATGGGTTCCTCACAATGTCCTAAAGACTGAAAGTTAAACCTAGAGAGCAAAATATTGGTGAGGGAAAGAGAGTGTACCACACCACTCAGGGCCAAGATATAAGTTTTGTGAACCCTCTAGCATTCTAGTCCCATAGGAGATGGTGAACCTACATACACACATGCAGCAATTGTTACTACAGGCATCTGAGAAAGCCATTACACAAAGATTCATTACAACCAAGGAACTCATATAGAGACTATGCCACTGAAAGCACCAGAGCCAAAGCTAGATGAGTACAAAGTACATATACACATTAAATTCACATCCCTAAGGAGGGAGAAATAAAACAAAATCGAATCAAAAACAACTCTAACAATATAAGAAGAAATCACATCAAGCATTTTCTCAGATCACAGTGGAGTGAAACTAGAAATCAACTCCAATAACTCTCAAGACCAAACAAACACATGGAAATTAAACAATCTGCTCTGGAGTGATCTTTGGGGTCAACAATGAAATCGAGTTGGAAATGTAAAAATTTCTTGAAATGAATGACAGCAGTGGCACAAGTTATCAAAATCTCTGGTACACAGCCCAAGCTGTGTTCAGAGGAAAATTTATTGTGCTTAAAAAGACTGGAAGATCACATATTGACAACCTAACATCACATCTCATGGAACTAGAATAACAGGAGCAAAACTAAACTCAAAGCTAGCAGATGGAAAGAAATCACAAGATCAGAGCAGAACTAAACAGAACTGAAATAAAAATAATAATAAAAAGGAACAATGAAACAAAAAAATTTGTACTTTAAAAAGATAACAAAATTGATAGATCATTAACTAAAATAATTAAGAAAAGTAGAGAGAAAATTTAAATTATTTCAGTCAGTAATGAAAATGGAGCCATAACAACTGATATTACAGAAATACAAAAGGTCATTTGAGATTATTATAAACAACTCTATGAAAACAAACTAGACAATCTAGAGGAAATGGGTAAATTCCAAGAAACATACAATCCCCCAACCTTGACTCAGGAAGACATGGAAGCCCTGAGCAGACCAATAACAAGTAGGAAGGTTAAATCAATCATTAAAGGTGTCCTAACAACAACAACAACAACATGTCCAAGACCTGACAGACTTATAGCCAAATTCTACCACACTTACAAAGAACTGGTACCAACCCTACTGAGGTTATTCCATGAGACTAAGAGAAAGGGAATCTCCCTACCTTATTTTATGAAGCAATATCACTCTAATAGCAAAGCCAGGAAAAGACACAATAGCAAAAAGAAAACTACAGACCAATATCTCTGATGGACATAGATGCAAAAAATTCTTAACAACATACTAACATTTCAAATTCAATAGCACATCAAAAGAATAATCCACCACAACCCAGTGGATTTTATCCTAGGGATGCAAGGATAGTTCAACATAGGCAAATCAATAAACGTGATCTACCACATAAACAGAATCAAAACCAAGCCGGGCTCCATGGCTCAGCCTGTAATCCCGTGACTTTGGGAGACTGAGGTGAGTGGATTGCCTGAACCCGTGAGTTCAAGACCCGCCTGGGCAGCGAGACCTCATCTCTACAATAAAAAAAAAAAAAAATCAGCCGGGCGTGGTAGCACATGCCTGTAATTCCGGCTACTCGGAAAGCTGAGGCGGAAGGATCGCCGGAGCCCAGCAGGTTGAGGCTGTGGTGGCCAGAAGCAGCCACTGCACTCCAGTCTGGGCGACTGAGTGAGACACCAACTCAAAAAAAAACCCCAAAAAACAAAAAAAAACACCTCAAAAATTATATGATTATTTCAATAGATGAAGAAAAAGCAAATGATAAAATCCAGCATCTCTTCATGATAAAAATGATCTTAAAAATAGGTATGGAAGAAGCATTCTTCAAAATAATAAAGCTTAGATACAACAAGTTTACAGCCAATGTCATTCTGAATGGGGAAAAGTTGACTGAATTCCCCCTTAGAACTTTGGAAGAAGGCAGAAATGTCCACTTTCACCACTCCTATTCAGTGTGGTACTGAAAATCCTATTCAGAGCAATCATAAATAAATAAACAAATGAATGAATGAATATAAATAAATACATAAATAAGAAAGAGATACATAAGTATTGTAGATGAAAAAAATCCAACCCTGTATGCCATATCAAGAAAGTGAAAGATCTCTACAAGATCTACAAAACACTGTTTTAAAAAATCATAGAGGACACAAATGAAAGAAAAACATCCATGCTCATGGATCAGAAGAATCTACATTGTTAAAATGACCATGCTACCCATAGTAAGCTATAGGATCAATGCAATCCAGTCAAACTGCCAATATCATTTTTCACAGAATTAGAACAATTCTAAAATTCATATGGAACAAAAAAAAAAAGAGCCAGAATTGCCAAAGGCATCCTACACAAAAAGAACAGAGCTGGAAGCAATACATTACTCAACTTCAAATTATATGACAAGGTTATAGGAACCAAAGCAACATGGTAGTGGTACAAGAGCATACATGGACCCATAGAACAGAATAGAGAATCCAGAAATAAACTCAAATATCTACAACCAACTGATCTTTGTCAAAACAGACAAAAACATACACCAGGGAAAGCACACCCTAGTCAGTAAATGATGCTAGAAAAATCGTATTGTTACATGCAGAAAAATAAAACTTGATCACTATATGTCATCATATACAAAAATTAAATCTAGATTAAAGACTTAAATGTCAGACCTAAAACCATAAAAATCCTAGGAACAAATCTAGGAAAAACTCTTCTGGTCATTAGCCTAGGCAAATAATTTATGGCTAAGACCCCCAAAAGCAAATGCAGCAAAAACACAAATAAACAAGTGTGACTTCACTAAACTAGCAAACATCTGAACAGCAAAATAATAATAATAATCAGCAGACTATCGACAGAATGGGCGAAGATACTCACAAATTATACTCATAAAAAATAGTGTAGGCATATCTGTTGTTATTTTATATGGTCAAAGGGTGTGGGCAATTTACTGTTTAGTTTTTGTTTGTTTCTGAGTGGGAGTCTCACTCTGTTGCCCAGGCTGGAGTGCAGCAGCATGCTCACAGTCCCCGCAGCCATAACCTGCTGGGCTCAAGTGATTCTTCTGCCTCAGCCTTCCAAGTAGTTGGAACAACAGACACATGCCACCACACTCAGTTTTTTTTCTTTTAATCATAGAGATGAGGTCTCACCAAGTTGTCCAGGTGGGTTTCGAACCCCTGGACTCAGGTAAATTTTAGGGTGAAGACTGAGCTCAGTAGCTCAGCCTGTAATCCCAGCACTTTGGGAGGCCAAGGTGAGTGGATTGCCTGAGGTCCTGGGTTCGA
>NW_007246346.1:1016018-1042168 GCF_000164805.1 Carlito syrichta | reverse complement strand
TCGAGACCAGCCCGGGCAACTTGGTGAGACCTTGTCTCTACAATAAATAAAAAATTAGCAGGACATGATAGGGTGAGCCTGTAGTTCCAGCTACCTGGAAGGCTGAGGCGGAAGGACCGCCGGAGCCCAGCAGGTTGATGCTGGGATGGTCCTGAGTATGCCACTTCACTCCAGCCTGGGTGACGGAGTGAGACTCCAATTCAAAATAAATAAATACATTTTAAGATGATCAAATTTAATTATAAATTCCTTAAGGTTTTTGTAAATATATTTGCATATAAGCATATGAGATATATTTTTTAATTTTATGGAAAATAGATTTGATTAGTGAAAAACATTTAGAATCTTTTGTACCAGCAATTTTAAATCAGTTGACTGAAACCTCTGAAGGTTTATAGCAAAATAAATTTTCTGTTGACAAGAAGAGAAAGGGACGGGTTGTGTTACAATTTTTTTCATAAATTATTTGTTGAAAATTTCCATTGTATTTTTTCCTAGAAATAGTTTTTTAATATTGTGACTACATAACTGTGCAAACCATCGGAAACATCTGCAATGAATTAAGAAACATTAATTAGTATTATTAAAAATGTTTGCATTTTGTAACAGTTTCCAAGATTTTTCCAATAGATTATGCAAAAGTGAGAGTGCAGCACTATTTCTTTATTTCCCTCTTTATTTCAATAGCTTTAGGGAGTACAGTGATTTTTAGTTCCATGGATGCACTGAAGTCTGGGTTTTGAGCATACCCACCACCCCCACCTATGCACAGTGTATCAGATAGGTGATTTGATTTTTTTATCACTCCTCTCCTTCCTACCCTCTCCCTTCTGAGTCTCCAATGTCCTTCGTACCATTCTTTATGCCTTTTTGGATCCCTAGTTTAACTCACACTTGTAAGTGAGACTATGTGATGTTTGGTTTTCTGTTCCTGCTTCCTACTGGAGAAAGCCTGTACTCCAAGGGACCCACCCTCCAAAAAATAATTCCATTTTTGAGGGGTTCCCCCTCGGATGGTAGATAGTACACTGTGTCAGTTAAAAAAATATATTTGCAGTCATACAGGTCTGAATTCTGTGTATGTGATAGGGATTAAACCTCTGTGGCTCAATGTCCTTGGTCTTAAATGTAGAAATATAATATCCTTCATCAACCCTGAGAATCTAGCACGTTTGACCACTCGAAAAGACAATCGTCGATAACAATCCATAAATTCTAAAATGCACCCCAAATTTTGAGAAATTAAAACATCAAAAATCATGCCAAGAATCGATGAAATAAATAACGTCTGTTCCATATGGTTAGCGTAAGGAAGCATTTATAATACATAATGCCTGTAAACTATTTAATGCTGCTTGGGGAACATAGTGTTAAACTTCATAAAACTGTAGCTGTTAACCCTTTGCATTGTGAGTCCAGCTGCTGATTTATCAGCCCAAACACATCGTTTTCTCAAGAAGAGAAGAAGAAAATTTCACTTTCTCCTCTTTCCCATTTGACAGCTACTGTCAGGCAATGGGGAACAACAACAACAAAAAAACATGCATCGGCCTGAAATGTTTCATTGCAAGTTTTCTTTTGACTCCCCAAACATGCAGCCTCTTTTCTCCTCATCAGCAAGGCACCTGCTTCCTTTATTCAGACCAATAGATGGATGCCCTGTTCACAGCTTTGCAGTTGCCTCTCTTTTCTATATCACACAGGGCGAGTTCTGTAGCGTTGGGGCTATTGCTTTAGAGAATGTATCCCCTTAATGTAGTACAAACGGCCCTAGGAGCTCTTTAATCCAGTAACCACAGAGCAAGCTATGAGTTAGAAGCATAGTCACGCCATCTTGAGCAGTCTTTTAGATGACCTGGGATTAGTATGTTAAGTTTTATTTTTTAGAAAATGGCACGCCACTGGAGGTCTAGGTCATTAAAATCATTCGATGAGGAATTGCAATATTAGATCTATAGATAGACTGACATTTAATTTCTCATTAAATGTGCGTGTAGCGCTCATGTTGAATCGCAAATCAAAATAAAAATAAATTAACCTAGTTTGCTTCTTCTGAGTCTTTACAATTTAAAAATGGAAACTTCTTTATTTATGTTCCATTCAAATGATTCTCATCGCATCATACAGATGGTATGGAAGTAAAACGTGATAGTATATTGCACAGAATAAAAAGAATTTCTATTAGCCTTTCTTTGCATGCTATACTTTTTACAGTATATAATTCCCCCTTCTAGCTAAATAGGTAGTCATGAATCTTGAAATACATGCCCTTAATGTGATTTCAGATATGCCTTTTCCCTCTGTGGTGTATTTAGGCAAGTTCTACTCTTATTTTTATCAAAATGATTTAAATTATTTCTTAAAAGTGGGTTCAAACAGATGGCAGGCAGATGGGAGTGCTAGCTATTATCTATATCACATTTGGATGTGGAAGATTTCAGGTAAAAATTTGTAACTCACCTTATTCAATAGAAAGATGATTAAGCCAGAATATTATGGTCTTTTCTATCTTACCAGTGCAATTACTGACTCCAGACCTCAGAAAAGAGAGTACACCTAATTTCCTGGATTTGTACCTCTTTCTGCTGGGCCATTCTGACACTTCACTGGCAGCATTTGCTTGGGCTCTTTGAATTTTTTTTTTTTTTTGGAAGGTGAGAAAGCAGGATTTATTGAGAGGACAGAAAAATTCCCAGAGTAGGAGAACCCAAGGGGGTTGCCCTTTGGATTTTTAAGACCAACTTTGGTGATGTTTTTAAAGGTGCTACTCATCTTTCCTATACTCTTCTTCCACTTCTGTTAAAATATTGCATTTTAAAGTTTGTTATCAGAAAGTTTAGTGCTGGATCTCATGTTCAAGTATCCTTTAACATATACTGGTTATTATATCTTTCTCCCCCCCACTGGCTTTCAGTAAGATTCAGAACTACAAAGTAAACTGCATTTAACTTTGCGTTGAAGGAAAGACAGATTTCTTACCATCATTAATTCTGCTTTGATTCTTTTTCCATTTGAGAAAAGTAGCCCACTAAATTCGCTTTTGACAAGCTTTAGGAACCACTTCATAACTACTCAAGGTGTTTCAAAACAAAGAAAGCATTCCGCATTCTGTGTGCTCTTTTAAATGAATTTGATCAGAGAAAATAAACCTGACAGGAAAACTTGCCAGCAATTACCTCCAGCAAATAAATTACTATTAGAGATCTTAACTGTAAAGCCAGTTCCTCAAACTCCATTAGAAGTGGCTGTTGGCACATAGACTGTCATTGATAGGTTATTTCTTCTTTAGATTGTGAGTTTTCTTCTTGCTCGTTAAATTATATGCACATAGGACTACGTTGCTCAAAACAGTAATACGATTTTGCACAATTTAAAAATAATGAGCATTACTGAATTGAAGTTTATAAAATTGAAGTTATTAAAAACTTGCCATCTGTATTTTGTATACTTTGAATGCGATGTACTTTTGACAGTCATGTCACTTATATAATGTATTTTATTTCTGCAGAAGTTCTCTATCTATCTGTCTATATTTATGTGACTTAAAACAGATACCTTTCATTAGAACTGAACATCACATGTATCACTCATAAACAGACCTTGAACAATCATCATAATACTATAAGAAATGGATTAGCAGTAGTGGGAATCTGTCTGGGGGTGGGGGGAGACACCTCATTAACAAGGTTACTTGCATAATAAACATTTCTATATCTAACCCTGAATTGTACCCCATATCCTGCAAATAAAAAAAATTATTATATGCATTTTGATTGATTTGGGCTAACAAACACATTAACTTTACTGGAAAATATTTTCTTGTTTCTATAAAATGCACCTTAAGATAAGATAAAATATAAGTTATTGAATGATTTGTTTTAGAAAAGTGTATTATATATCCAGCATCTTTAGGGATATGCTACTAATTGCATATATGAAAAGAAATTTTAAATATGTAAAACAGTTCATCTATTGTATGTTCCCACTTAATGGAACAAAGGAGTTTTACTAATTTCAAAAAGTCAGTATATTCAAACATTATTGAGCACAATATGGATATATAATTTTAATAACTACCTCTATACTAGTAAAAATATACCCATATCAAAGTTATTGAAATAATCACCAAAAGCGAATGTAAATTTCCTATAACTTTTAATAAATATTTCTCTAGCTAGAAAAAAAAGAAATATATTGCTTATTTATAAAGTGTTAAATCATAAATCTTAATAATTAAACAGACATTTTGGATTCATAAGAACCCATTTAAAAATAGAAAAAATATTTTATAAACTAAATTATCACTAGGCAAAAAAGTATTAAAATGGTAGAACTTTAAAAGCCTTAGAAATCATGCAGTCTTTGTTGCTAAAAAAGTATAACTATAAAAGGACAATGATATGCCCAGACCCCAGGAATGAGCGTGCTAAACCAGCAGTCCTCAAAACATTTTACCTGCACACAAATGCCTCTGGTGTTACATGTGTTTGGGCTACCTGTGCTTAATGCCACCCTTTACCCACCAGTCCAATAACATGTTAGAAGATAGCCACACTGTTATGTCAATAACACAAAAGCATTACATCATTTAGAAAACATGCTTTATTATTAGAAATAAATGATTGGCATATGTTATACCCTATAATTTTGCAGGTTCTGTGAAAGCAGGACTTTTCCCCCCATGTTTTGTTGACAGCACCTAGAATAGTGTCTGTCACTGAGTAATGCTCCATAAATATTAGGTGAAAATATGAATAAATACAGTACAGAATCATATTCCAACAAATTGGAGGACCTTGGTTCCAAACTAGTCAGAAACTAGGTTAGGGCCATTTCTTTTGTGAATGTATGAGGAAGATTTCTAATCATATAAACATGGGTGGCTGCCTCTCCCTTTGCCAAATTATTCTTGAAAAAACTGGAGTGTTTCCTGAGGGAATACCATTTTCAGGAAATGAATTTTTTTTTTTTTGAGTTGGAGTCTCATTCTGTCGTCCAAACTGGAGTGCAGTGGCTGCTCCCAGCCACCGCAGCCTCGACCTGCTGGGCTCTGGTGATCCTTCTGCCTCAGCCTTCCAAGTAGCTGGAACTACAGGTGCGTGCCACCACACCCGGCTAATTTTTGATTTATTGTAGAGATGAGGTCTCACCAAGTTGCCCAGGCGGGTCTCGAACCCACGGGCTCAGGCAATCCACTCACCTCAGTTTCCCAAGGCGCGGGATTACAGGCTGAGCCACCGAGCCCAGCGAATTTTTTTTAATGTTTCTGCATATTTAGGACTTTCGAATCATTTTACTAGAAACTGAATTAAAGCACAAGCCTTGACTGTTGTTGAATGGATAGTGAGAGACCATGGGGAAAAAAGTACCTATCCAGAGATATTTGTTTACATTTCAATCAGGAGAGAAACTCAGATCTACAGATATATTCCAGGGTTTGTAAACTCTGAGAAACTCCTCTTACCTTCCCTCCAAAAACATTTCTTTATCTTCCAAAGGGTAATATACCAAGATTCTTTTCCCTTCTCTTCCAAAAAAGAATGAGTTTACATTAGGAAGCAAAGGTTTATGTCCCTTCCTCAGGAGCAGAGGAGGAATGGGCCACAGACTCTAAAACTCTTCATTTCAAAGTTTCAGGGTTCCTATCCTATTTATTGTATAACTTGCACATACACAAGTGTCTCTGATAACATCACCCCAGAAATAAAACATTTCAGGCAAGCGTAACAGACGTGGTTCTTGCCAAAGAGATGGTTCATCTTTTCCTATTCCAGAAATGTTGCCTTTACTTTTAGGATAATATGAATAGGCATAGATATTAAGAACTTGGGAGCTGCTGTGTTGGCATTGAGAAAATAACTGTGCTTGACATACGCATGCAAAACTGTTGAAGACTTCTTTACAGATATCAGTGGAATCTGACGGATGGGAAGTTGAATAGAGAAAGCCTGACCCTCATACTGATCCACTTCTGTTTTTCTGCCAAACACACCCCTTCAAGGAGAAGGAGCAGAAAACCCAACAAGCAAGAGAGCCATTGACTTCCCATAGCTGGCGAAAGTAAGGCTTACACCTGACAATCCAGGAGAAGCAACTTATTTGCGCCTCCTCCTCCAGTCTGGATGCATCTTGAACATTAGTAGGAAGTTCTAGAGTTTGCAACTTATACAGGAGTCCTCCAAACAGAGGAGTGGACTAAACTAGAATTGGTTTCCTATGGTAATTTGTTTATCCACTCAGTACAGAGATACCGCCATGCTGTAGATATTATAAATGTGACTACTTCTCCTGTTTTCCACAATGTGGGATAGTCCCCTAATTACTTTATATTCGCTATCAATCTAAACATTTTCTGTCTCATTTCTCCTTGCATCTAAAGACACTTACTACAGTTCTGTGCAATGACCCACAACAATCTATATCCGACACCATCTCAATGGTTACCGATGATCAATTTGTCTTTAAAAATGAGCAAACGGGGGTGGGGTGGGGGTGGGATTGGCAGTTGAGGGAAACTGCTAGGGGAGGGAGGGGACTACCTCATCAAGGGTACCTCATGGTCAATGTTTATATACCTAACCCTGAATTGTACCCCACATCTTTATGATAAAAATTAAAACAATAAAATAAAATGTAAAAATATGAGCACACCCGAAAACTACGAACTTTAAACATTTAGACTATAGTCAAAAATAATTTTGTAAAAACCTGAATCATAAGTGAAGCTTTCATCCAAAAAAGTATATGTAATATATATACACATATGTGCAGACACAAATATATACAGTTTATATATACACAAATATATATGTTCATACAGAATTGTAAATATAAATATAAGAACAGAAACCTTGTTAAAGGGTGTCAGTTACCTGCAGATTAATTTATACATTTCATGAATATCAATTCCAATTCCAACGGAGTTTTTTTAGGAGTTTTTTTTTTAAATGAGATAAAATATTTCCAAAGTTGCTTTTGGAACTTCATGGGACAAATGTCTACATGTAATTTTATATACACTTTTATAAAACTGGTCAAATGAAACACAGATCAATAAAAACAGCAAGAAAAATTCTCTTCCTCTCTCATATGCTCCCTGTCGTTCCTTCTTTTAAGCATGTGTATATCCGAAACCTCCTCATGGAGAGTGTTGTGGTGGTAGGCTTAGCCTTAGGGTCCAGAGACATGCTGGGATCCAAGAACCTCGAGGACCACTTTCTCCTGGAGGTCTTATGGTGTGACAGAGACAGATGTTGACTACATAACAGAATAATATCAGAATGTAGGAGAAACTACAAGAGGGGAACTTGGTGTTTACAATAGGAAGGTTTCTACTATTTTCTCTTTTTTTGAACCAGATCCAGGATAGAAGTAGAAGAATGCAGCTATGCTATTAGCTCTGATGACTTCTTTGAAGGCAGAATGAGAGAAAAAGAATGTAGAATTCTACTATCTTCAAGAGGGTGTGATCTCTGAGGATGCGATGAGTCTACTGAGATCTGAAACTTTTATCAGTGCTGAAGGACAGCGTATATTTATGTGTATTGCCTTAATTTTTACTTAAATACAGGTTAAAGAAACAGGTTGAACTGTCTTCACAGAATTTCTTCAGAAACAATAGAAGCATAGTTTATTTTAATTTTATTATTATTTTTGCCTATTAAGACCTAGCAGAAAGCAGTTGAAAAGGTTGTAAATAATTTTTTAGGTGAAGCTTGAGAATTTAGCATCAATTAACAATCTATGCTTTTTTTTTTGGCAACATGTGATTCCCACATTTGCTACTTCATAATTATTTTTTTCCAAATATCCTTTTTTTAAGCACATAAAGCCTAAGGCTCATTCATTTAGTCATTCTATACATATTTATGGTGTATCCATTATGATCCTGACAGTGCTGATGGTCAGGCAAAGATGACAATGTGACAGCCATTTTATATCAATTTACCCCACATTTCATGATCTATTTGAAATATAAACCTTAAATTTAATTTTAATCACAATAACTGTAATGAACCTTGGCCTACTTTTAACACCTTTTGTGCTTTTGTAGATTCTTCTTAAACATAAAAGATACGTTTCTTAGTACTTTACAAAAATAGCTTGGTGATAACTTTTATAATTTTTTAAAAGTTACGCTTCTGGTCATCCCTAAGCATAACAGTCAAAATAAAACATGAGAAGCTACCAACTGAACCCATGTGGACTTATGGCTGTGTCATTAAGGTGTCACCTATTAAAAGGTGTTGCATCAATCTGACTTCCAAATGGACATTTATTCCCATTTTAATGTATTTCTTGATATTTCTTGTGAAATTTGTAATGGGAAAATTCACCAATAATATCTAACTATATATAACTCTTTTTCATGCCTATCTGCAGTTTTGCTGTGAAGAATCTAGACCAAGATTGTTTTTCTCCCTCCCTCCCTTCCTTCCTTTTTACTTTTCTTCCATTTTTCTGCCTTCCTTCCCTTCCTCTTTCTTTCCTTCCTTCCTCCCTTTCTTTTTCTTCCTTCCCTCCCACCTTCCCTCCCTAAGCATAACAGTCAAAATAAAACATGGAAGGAAGGCTTCCTCCCTCCCTCCCTCCCTCCCTCCCTCCCTTCCTCCCTTCCTTCCTTCCTTTCTTCCTTTCTTCTCTCCTTTCTTTCTTTGGATTTACTGAGCCATTTGAACCTAAGAAGGGGCTATCTTTCCTTAATTATGAACATTCTCAGGCCAGTTAGAAGCCCAAACTTCACCTTTGCGCAGCCTACTCATGTAGTTAATCCTCACTTGCACGCCACATCTCTATCGTAGAATAAAATTTTAAAAAGAAAATTATCTGTTCCTTTTCCTCATTTGTCTTCTTCTGGCACTTGGATTAAACGTGTTGGCATGCCCTATCCTGCCATGGGTTTTAAACCACCTTTTATATTACCCATTTTTTTCCTCTTTCTACGCTAGGCTGTGTCTATCAAAGTTATTTTAGAAATCCTCAAAGCAAAATAAAATAAAATAAAACAAGGTCATGGTGAAAATACCAGCATCATTAATGATCTTACTCTTTATGATTCCTATGAAAAAACATGATAACATGATTCTGTTGTCCACGGGATCTACTTCTTAACTAAATCTGAAACATAAAACATGTCAAGTTACATCAAAATCCCGGGTACTCCAGAATTTGTTAATAAATTTGGTCTATTCCTTTTGAGGTCTTCAAGATGCCAGAGTAGTGTTTCCAGGTAAGTCGCAGCATATGACTGATATGGGCATTCTGAATGCACATGGCGGGCACAGTTGGAGGACTGGCAGGCTCTCATCCAGCCTCTACTATCCCCCTGCATCCTTGCTGGTTGGAGATAAACTACAGGAACTGAAAAGCCACTGTTATTTACTATGGGGGCTCTATATTCTGATCATATCCCTAGTGTGATTCTTCTCTACGTTTCCTCACTCATAGGAGAAGTCAGACAACTTAAGCTTGTACAGTCAGCCTTTACCATCAACTCTGATGTACTCTCTCAATTCAGAAGTATCTACTTCTTCAAAGTGCTCTTTGTTACTCCCTTAACTTGTTACCTGGAAAAAAAAAATCTCTGTTCTAGACAATTTCTTACCTTCCAGTCAACAAAGGGTTATCAGGTTTACATATAACCCACAATGTTAGTTAGTAAAAGTAACTGACATGGCAGACACAATAAACACATCTTCAACTATGCGTAGCATAATGGATTTACACAGTCAAAGAGTCTGATGTGGGCCTCATTAGAAAGTACTTCACCTGGCTTCCAAATTTCCATAGAACTGTAAGAAAGAGATGAAGCTTGACTACGAAGCTTGACTATTTCTTTTTCCCAGAAATAGCGTACATGACTTGTCTTTTAGTCAGCCAGAACTTGTCACACAAGTCCTACCTAACTGCAAAGGAGTCTGGGAAAGTAAGATATCACATGCCCAATTTGCTGAACTCTAAATTGCTCTGCCAGAAATCTCATCCCCCTTCACCTTATCACATGCTTTTTGGGTGCATTAATCAAGTTGTCCATTAAAAAATGATAAAAGAGACACCATTTCCTTGAGATCAGTGAATAGTCCTCAATGCCAGATAATATAGAGTCTTCTTTAAGCAATGGCATTTCTCAAACTCTGGAGATTTCCAATTGTGTAACATTTTCATGGCCCAATTTTTCTGTGGTCTTCTCTTTTTTTAGAAAAAAACCTGTTTTCTCCACAGTTTCAAATTTTTCTTCACAATGTATTGAACAATAGCAATCTGGTACCTAAAAAAACCTAGTATGAATTTTTAGAACAGGACAAAAACTGAGAAGTTCAAGCATACCCATCATCGAAATTCTTTCACTTCTAAACATGACTATCAATTCATTCCAGAATTCCATTTCCTGAAATTATAGTTTTCTCGACTTCTTTAACTTAATAAATTGCATAAAGATTAGATTCCTGTCTGACATCTATATAGAGTTTTTCTTATCTGTTGTATTTCTGATCTCATCAATATCCACAATATCCCTTTGACTTTAAGATGGCATTATTTAAACTTTGATGATCATTCTTCAAAAATTCTTAGTGATTAGAAAAATAGTCTAACTAGGTTACTTTGCCACAATGTAGCTGAATATACTCCCTGAAATCATCACAATGGCCCGGGACTCAGTCGTGCCTGGAGTGACCACCAAGAACAACTAGTTTCACTAATGGGGAGCAAACAAAACTGTTGCACTTTTTTTAAAAAAAAATCAAAAAAGAGTCTCACTCCGTCCCTGAGTCTGTGTGCAGTGGCACAATCATGGCTACCATAGCCTTGACCTGCTGTGCTAAGGCAATCCTTCCCCCTTATCCTTCAAACTAGCTGGGATTGCAGCCACATCCCACCATACCCGGCTAATTTTTTATTTATTGTAGAGATGAGGTCTTGCCGTGTTGCCCAGGTGAGGTGTTCCTCATTTTAAAAAATATCTGTGATGTTGCTACAAAATAGCCATATGTCCCTGAGTGCATTTTTAAGTTCTTTGTTCCTCAGTTTTCTCATCTGTAAAATTAGACTGGTAGTAATATCTACTGTACACAACTGCTTAAAAGATTAAGTTAGTTATGCTAAGATATTTAAGACTGTGTGGTAGAGTTTGATGGAAAGAGACAGGTGAACTTTTATGTTTAATCATTACTACATGCCAAAGGGTTTGGAGAGTGTTAACTAAGGAAGTATTTTACTCATTGATGAATTAAAAAAAAAAACTGAGTTATGCTCTCCTACCCTTATGGAAAGTTATGCAATGTCTTATTCGCATGTAACGTATTATGTAGCATTGGATCAAAATAAAATTTTAAAAATGTATTTTAAAAACCTAGGTATTCTCTATAAATATTATGAAAAAACTTAAAACCAATATCTCTCTCATCTCAAATCCTCAGGAAATAAGACTTTAATATATCTTTGAGCTATCTGCTGAATAGTTAACATATTGTTAAAAAATTTTACAATTAATGTAAAGTATTATAGAATTAAATTAATTATAAGTTAATTAATTAAATTTAAATTTAAATTAATAAATTAAATTAAATTAATTAATTTGAAACAAAAATACAAGTAGATTCCAAAACCTGGTTCTGCATTCAGAATGACTGGGATGTCAACTATATTTAACAACAATGTATTATGTATTTTAAAATAGCTAGAAGATTGGACATGAAATGTGCCCAACACATAGATATGGTAAATACTCGAGGTAATGGGTTCCCTATATACCATGACTTGAATTATTACGCATTCTATGTATGTAAAAAAATTACATGCCTTCCCTGAATATGTATTAAAGTTACATAACAATAAAAAAGTAGAATGTCTGAGATGTGAGTGCTGTTGCAGCTACTTAACAACCAGGAGTGGTGCCTCTGAGTTGTGATTTCTCTAAGCTGTCTGGCCCTCTGCTTCTTCATCTGTAAGATGAGAGTGATAACAACATCCTACATTATAGATATTATTTGCCTTTGTTTAAAAGAGTGAGTCCTTTCTAGGTCTGAGAAGAATGATGTTGGTAATTTGATGGGTGTTGCCTTGAATCTGTAGATTGCCTGGGGTAGGATGGAAACCTTAACAATCTTGATTGTTCCAATCCATGAGCATGGAATGGTTTTCCATTTGTTTGTGGCTTCTTTGATTTCTTTGAGCAGTGTTTTGTGGTTTTCATTGTAAAGGTCTTTCACTTCTCTGGTAAGGAAGATGTCAAGGTCTTTCTTCCTTCCTTCCTTCCTTCCTTCCTTCCTTCCTTCCTTCCTTCCTTCCTTCCTTCCTTCCTTCTTGCCTTCCTGCCTTCTTTCTTTTTTGTGACTATTGTGAATGGGACTGTGCTTTTTATTTGGTTCTCTGCCTGTTTGTTGTTGATGCATAAAAACGCAACTGCCTTTTGTATGTTGATTTTGTGCCCTGAGACTTACTGCCAAGGTAGGGGCCGGGGGGCACATAACATCACTAGGGGTACCTGACCCTAACCAGGGAAAGTGAGGACGATTTGGAGGTTCAAACTTCACCTGCATATGCACCACTTATATACCTCACCCTCATTTGTACCCCACACCTTTACAGTAAAATAAAGAAATAAATATTTAATCACTGTATGTTAAAATACTTAGTATTATACCCAATTTTACAAGTAAAACTATCTGCTTACTACAATTTAGATAAAATATGAAATGCCAGTTTTTATTGTGCTTTTGTTTTCCTGATTAACAAAGATTTTTGAAATTACTACTACATAGCATACAATCATCATTGTTAATAAAACAATAATCCTAAAACATCTGTAATTCTAATTTTTATCAGGATGTGTTTATGTCTAACTAGATGGTATGTTTCTACTAGTACTGTTCTGTTTGCCAGCCAAGATTATTTTGTTTCCGTGAGTGTTCATATGCAAACATATTTTTATTCAAAATTTTCTGATTTTCACAAATTAGTTAGGTTCTGCAATATATTTGATTAGTCAGTGATAACAATGAGTATGATTCTTTCCAAACCAGAAATACACACATTCTGTATTAAGTAAAAATAAGTGGGTAGTCTGTGAGGAAATCTATCCTTGTAATCACAAGTTAAGGGGAAAAATTTATCTTAACAAAATTAAATGGGACTAAGCATATTTACAAAAGTAATTTTATGTATCTTTCACAATAATGTTTGTAAATTATATTTTTATTTATCAGGAGATTTTGTAAATTTGTTCTTATTAAACACTGACCTAAAATGTATATTACTTTTTAAATAAATGAGCATTGTATATAAATTTCATTTTGACTTTGTATAACTTAAGGACTTCATACAACCAAGGTAAGCAAACTACCTTATACAAACGTACAAATACGGCTTGCTGCCTATTTTTATAAATAAAGTTTTATTGAAGCACCGACTAATTCATTCATACTACAATATCAGAATTAAGTAGATGCAACAGTGACTATATGGCACATCAAAGGAAAATATTTACTGTCCAGACTTTTACAGAAAATGTTTACATTTCTGAGATTTATGATATATTTACTACATTTTCAAATGTTTAAAAATGCTCATCTTAAATAATACATAATTCACATTTATGGTAAAAAAAATTTCTGGTATTTTGATAAACCTTTACAAATTAGAGTTGCTATTTCAAGTAAGGCATTGACAGAGAATTTTACATTGTATAGATAGATGTATATGGTTTGCTGTGAAATTGCACAAAAACATACATATCAGATATTTTAAAAGGGGATTTTTGGTCATCCTATTTAATATCAATATAAAGTTTTTCAACTGAACATCAGAGTTTAAGATATACATATGTATGAAATCATAGGTATATATATATAGATACATATACTTTTCAGGTTGTGTGTGTGTGTGTGTGTGTGTGTGTATACAGTTTGGTCACATGCACAGGATTTAGGAGCAAGCTGACAGTGTACAATGTAGAGTGGAATAAAAGTGAATCTTTGTAACAGTAAATAGATCCCTGCATCACACAGAAAACTGAAACTTTTCCTGTCTTGTCATCTTAAAGTTCAGTGAACTAACAAATAACATGTTTCTGTTTGACAGTTGGATTCATTACTTCTATATCAAAGCCTTGTAAAACATTCAGGTATATTATATTCCAATTTTCCAACGTAATTCAAGATCTATTAGCTCATTCATTCACTTACTTGAAGAGCTATTAGCAAACTATATACCACAGTCATAAGTAAATAGATTATTGAAGTTTTAAATATGATTTTTATAACTCCTGTTTTATAACCAGATGTCAAAAAATAGTACCTATCATGTGTTTGATGCTGCTATATTATAATGAACAAGAAATGCTTGCCAAAACTGTCACAGTTTTAGTTAGTAAAATCTCCAAACTTTGATAGTAAGCTGAAATATAGTCCTCAATTGATACGTTGGCTGAGATGCAATGCTATGATATATAAACAAACTACAGATGCACTCATATTTGAAGAAACAGTTGGCATGTCTTAATCCTGTATTTTTATAAATCAATGTATCATGAAGGAAGTTTTTTTGAAAATGAAATAAGATCTAAACATCCATCCATAGGCTCTGCACCAGAACAGTTGGTCTGTAGCCTAGTTGTAGAAGAGGCTGGCCGTCCCTGTCTGGAGTGACAGGAAGTTAGATCTGATTGGTCTGATTTTACTCCTTCCTGAACCCTGTGGAAAATGAGAGAAAAAGTCTCCACCAGCATACATTAAATAAAAGAGAGATAAGAGATCAAAAATATAACCCGTGTAAGCTGTTCACCAGCGACATTGGCAATTCAGGTAACTGTCCAGGCCTGTGTCATTGTCCTTCCTCTTCTCCATCACTGACATCAGGGACTTCTAGTTGGAGGTCACTTCCTTCTGCTTCCTAAAGTGCTTCCTACTTTTCAGTTAAGGGTTTTCTAATCCTAGAGTATTTGCATTTTAAAAAGAAGCTATTGAAGATTGAAAAACCTTTAGAACTTAAAGGAAAACAACTCTAATATTGCAAGGTGAGGCGCTTGCAATTTAATTCACGGTAAAGCAAAATTCACAATGTGTTTGGGTGCATAATTTAACCTCGTGCAATGCCAACCCTGTTTGACTCAAAGGAAAATGAGGGACATGATAAAACTTCAAAGTTGCTTTTATTTCAGTGTCTTTATAAATGGCCTAGATCAAGTATCAGGAAAATTTTCTTCCCCAAACCACTTCATGAAAATTTTACTCCAGCCAAGTTTTCAGTACTAAATTTTATATTTGTAAACACAGGAACTAACAATCATGTATCCACACAAAGCAAATCATGCTCTCGTTTTCTGTCTGATGTTGGAGTGCATAGACTCGTTGGTGCCCTGTCAGGAACCTGTCCAAATATCACAATAAGTAAACTGGCAGTACGCACCTTGGTGCAGATTTGTCTTTCAGAAAGAGATTACTAATTGTCTGGAAGGAGCAATACCTGCTATTATCTTCCCTGAAACATATTTCAAGCACTGAATGGTTCAAATATAAGTGCCTTGGGTGTGCTTGGTCTAGTCTTCAAAAATGACATGCTTTTACAAATTCCATGGAGGTGTAGGGGATGAAACAGGTGACAAGTAATATGGGGGAACCAAAAACACCATAGAAAGATACATAAAATTCAAGTGAGTGTTGTAACTTAGAGAACTGGACTTTTAAAAGTACTGAAGATAAATGACAATAATTAAAAGGGGTTTAAGTAGACAAAGCGAACTTCTGTTTTGTGAGGACTGACTGCATATAACCTGAGCAGGGAAATATTTAAGAATAAAATGCAACAATTATATTTGTGAAAGATATACTTTAATCTTATTCTTTAAGCAATTAAAAATCATTTTGAATGCGCTTAAATGGGAGTAACCCAACTATTGCCTAGGCCATGGACTTCAAAGAATATCCAGACGACATTCAGATCTGATAGTAATCTCTTTGAAAAAAATATTTGATATTTATATGCTCTAAATTGAAGACTGATTAATACTATGAACTGTCTAGGGCTCCGTTGCTTAGCAATATTTAAATAAGGGAATTGTTTATGTGAATGAAAGATGAAATTTTCCTTAGTAACTAACCTGGACTAATCAGGAAAACCTGGTAAAGGAACTCTGGTAAGATTGGCTTTATTCAGGATACCAGAACAAGATGGCTTCAGAAGACTATTAGATATTTCTAGGCCCTGATTAATTAACTAGGATTAGACCTTTTTTTGGTCATTGAAAGCTATAAACGTTATTGTTGAATCAAAAGTAAGACAATGGAGCATCAAAAAACACCTGTATATAATTTTAAGAATATAGTTTATTGTGTTATTATTATATAAAGGCAGAAGAGTACAATGTTAAGAGTTCTTGTCATTTTTCAAAATTAACCCATGTTACTCCAGAAATTTCAGACACTTATTATTCTTACCATATTATCCGATTTTTTTTTGTCCAACAGTTAAATCGACTGTTAAATATAGTCTAGAACCCCTTAGCAATTCCACATGTTAAAACAAGTTGTTTCAAGTAGAATTAATGTAAATTAATGTTCTAAGAAAATGTTTTAACTTTAGAAAATAGTTTTGATTATGCAAATGGCTTACAGTCTGACTTGCATTATTTTAAAATTCTAAGGACAATTATAATGAATAATAAGAGGTCACCATTTTTTGCTGTGGGCATTTATAAACAAATTGTTTTAAATCTCAGCTAGAATTCATCTTTTCTTATTAACGGAAGCTGATACCATCTTTATCTATTTTCTTTTTCATGAATATTTTATTCAACAACATTTGCCCATCTTACTCGAGGAATAGTATTATTACATACTACATGAAATCTATTACTGAAGTGTGAAAAAAATAATTCCTCATAGCATATTTAAATTCACGACCTTTTTGTTCCATTATGTTACGGATGCAATCAAAGTGTCCTGAATCGATCCATTATTTAATTTAGATGATATGCCGGTCAGAGTCTCTGCCAGAGGCTTCATTCCCCTCAGGTTCTTGAAAATCAGCCAGATTGAGAAAGAAAACTTTGCATTCGTTTTACTACATTACTAATCCAACGAGAGTTTATTTGTTTGGTTAATTCCCTGAGTTTTTAAAAATAAAATTTGTCTGATGGGGAAACAGTAATTTCATCTTGTTCTCTGTTAGAACTGTTATACTTAGTATTACAACTGACACATGGTGGCTGCCCAATAAATCTTTATTAAGTAAGTGAACTGATTTTCCCTCCAACACAGTGGAAGATCAAGGAAAATGGTCATCTTCCTGGGGAAACACACAGATGTTTTCAACCACGTGTATGCTCAGCAGGTCAGGGGAAACAGAGAACATAGAATGCTTAGGCAAAGAGCCACAAAGAGAGTTGCATGAATGAAGGTCACTCTACTAGCATTGGCAAAAAAGAAAACAAAAACCTTGTCTGTTTTCAAAGTTAGATTTTACACTTCCATGGGATTTGGGGGTGCATACAGGGAGCTTCAACATTATTGTTAACGTCTAATTCTTAATTCAGGCGGTAGGTTACTTATTTTTTTATATATTAGACTCATGCAACTTAATTTATCTTATATATTCTAGATATTACAGATAATAAAATGTTTAAAGAAAATTGCAAGGTTTTATAATGTTTTATGCCTTTAAAAGGATTAATGAGATCTAAATCCTTAAGTTATGTCTATCCCAATTCAGCCTTAAATTTTTCTCATTAGGGAGAATGTCATTGTCAGAAGGTGGCAGTGTAGTACTTTCCTTCTCAAATGAGATAAAAGAGTTTAACAATTACCAAAAGCTAGCCCTCTCCAGATGCAGGCCTCAGGGCCACATTCAGTCCTGCAACTCTCTTCTCTTTGCTGGGGATATCTCATTAGGAGATTGACTGTTTAAAATGCAATGCTAATGTAAAAGTTTTAATGGGGAAATTCTGTGCATATTTAATTAATCTTAGGTACTTTTATCTAGAATCCCTGTTTCTTCTCTATGATGTTTAGACTTTCTGAATATCGCACAATATTTCTCTATAGAAAATAAATTGTATATGGAATAATAGTGCCCTTCAATGTCTTAAATATATATTAAAATGCTGTTTAAGTTTCTTTTGCAATCTTTTAACACATAACTTTAGCATAAATAAAATCTACCTTCTTGGCTACATGTTATGAAATCACAATCTTTGGCAAACATAAAATCAGAATCAATTATGGGAAATAAATTCATATGCAAAAAAAGTTAAGTTTGGATTCTTATTAAGTAAGTTATGGAAAATATCTACTGATAACATTTATCCGAAAGAAAAATGGCTTATGCCTTTCTTTTAGGAATCAATATGACACCGATAATCGAAAATCATCAGAAAAAGCAGAATTTTATAATGATTAATATCATGTCATAATAATTAGTAAAATGATTAGCTTTGTTGCAAATATATACACGAATAGAGATTTCATGTTCCAACTTATAGTTAAAATGTCACCCTTTACATGTATTTAATGTATATTTACATTTGAATAACTCACAATCACTCTTCAACCTATAGGCACCTTAGTTTTTAAAACCATGAAAGTATAGTTTGTTTTAAACTAGTCGTAACTACTCTGGTCTCACTGACATACAACTTATAACTATATAAGTATAATTTTATTGACATTAAAATATATTTTATAAAATTATGCTTTAAAAACTCATATTTGTGTTTGTTAAATTGGCAGTTACAGAGTTTTTACTTAAAACTGTTCTTAAGGTAAAGCATACATATTTTTAAAAATACTGATTGCATAGAGTCTAAAACTGAATTTGCAAAGTATTCATATTGCTCAAATACAACATTTTCTTGTCTAATGGTTGTATAATAGATGGGAATAGAGTACAGCTATTTTGTTTCATTTCATTTCATTTCTTGTTATAGTTCTACTAATGGTCCATTTTTATAGAGGTGGTCAAAGATAAGATATAGTTTATTCCAGCCGAGAGTAAGGCTTGTGAAGTAATTAGCAAGCAGAATAAAACAAGTAATTATGCACTAGGTTTATGCCACCTCCTGAACATAATAGGAGAAACAGGAACAATAGAAAGATGAGTCGAAGAGGCATATATGTGAACCATGGATCTTCAATTATGACACTGGAAAGGGTCTTCTTATTAATGCAAAATGAATTTCTGATGGGGCTACATATCCTTTATACCATCCTGCATTTGATTCGTTTATTGAATACTACTTGATATAATAGTTTGGATTACAGTGATTCCTCTGGGGTCTGAGACCCAAAATAAAAGAATTAATTTCTAGAGATGCTGATGATGTCTGCACTAGAGGAGACTAGTCTGTCTGCTTTCTTCTCTACCAATGTCTCTTGTCTGATGTGGGGTACTTCAGTTTTTTCTAGCCTAGCGGGATTCACTGCATCATCCGTGGTGATACTAACATGCACAGTGTAGTCTAGCATCTAGTGACACACGCCCTACAAGACAGCGACGTTTATCTTTCAAGAGGTTTTCTAAATTGGCCCGGGAGATTTGCACGTCTGAGATAGCCTTGTCTACTCTAAGCCAGAAAGCACGCAGAAAGCCTCTTCTAGCTTCTTTGTTGCACACGCCACCTGCCACCTGCCAATCATCACTCAAGAGTCTCATAAGTGATTTTTTCTCACCTCATACAGACTTGTAAAGTCACTTTGCAGAAACACAAGTAACTATATCACAGAACAATGAGAGTTTAAAGGCATACCCAATGCTCATTTAGTGATGTTTAGTTAGTTTGGTTTTTTTTTCCTTGAAATCTGGTATATTGGTCTAGAGAAAATAGGCAGAAATGTCCTGTTAGCAGACATGAGCATGTCAAAGAAATATTTTTTTTCTTTTGGTGATAAAACTGTTACATTCATGCCTAATGCCATCTGTTCACGGTCTTATTGACTTGGAGTAATCCAAAGGCAGTCGTATATCTATAAAACGCCCTTGAGAGCTAGATTTTGTTGAAGGCTTCAGTAGCCAAGTTTGAGGGAGTACAGAGTCTTATATTGTCTCTCTGACATCACAGCTACAGCCTCTGAGGAGCATAAATTAGTCCAGTGAAGATCAATATTACCTATGTGCAAAATGCTGTCTGCAGCTGTATCCGACAAATCATGTTATTATACACGCTTGAGTCCTCCCCACTCCAAATTTATATGTTGAAATCTTAATCCCCAATGGAATGACATTAGTGAATGGGATCTTTGGGAGGATGAAGCCTTCATGGATGAGATTAGGGTCCTTATGAAAGGAACTCCAGCAAGCTCCCTTAATTTTTTTTCTGCCCAGTGTGTGTACAAGGAGACGTCTGCAGTCTTCAACGGGAAGACTCATCACCAGAACCTGCTGGCACCCTAACCTTGAACTTCCAGCCTCAAGAACAGTGAGAAATAAATTTCTGTTTATAAGCCCACCCAGCCGATCGTAATTTGTTATGGCATTCCATCCTAAGACAATAAAGTTTCCTTATAAATTTTGAGATTTCATTCCAATGTCCTGCATAGATACATGGCTGAGAAATTATAATAAAACTTTTAAATAACATGATTGTGGTTGGAATGTGCTTCATTCACATGTAATGAGACAGACCCTTTGTTTTCTTCAGATGGTTTTGGATTGTAAGCATAGAATTAGGTCACAATCAATTTGTAAGTGGCGTTGTCATATTTTAATTTTGGACGTAGGTTTTGGCTTATGATAACATAATGATGCGCTTCACTCATTGTCTTATTAAAATGTTTTATGTATAAGGGCCTCCATTTAAATAAATTGTATTGATTATTGGTTACTTTATTCTTTTTCCTTTTTTTAAATCTCAGGGTTTTTTGTGGGGGGGTGGTTTCTCATCATATATACTTCACATTTGCTAAGAGGGTGGATCTTTTTTCTTCTCTTTATTTTAAAGATGTGGGGTACAATTCAGGGTTAGGTATACAAATGCTCATTGTGCAGGTACTCTTGTTAATGAGGTTTGCCCCTTCCTCCCCTGCCAGTTTCCCACTACTGCCTATCCCTCTCTTGTAGTATTATGATAATTTTTCAAGGTCTACTGATGAGGGAGAACATATGGTACTCTGTTCTTTGTTTCTGTGATAGATCACTGAGTATAATAGACTCCAAATCTATTCAAGTTGCTGCAAAGTCCATATGTTTGTCCTTCTTTATGACTGCATAATATTCCATCTTGTATATATATATGCACCACATTTTTTTTTAATCCAGTCCAGCTTTGATGGGCATAGTTGGTTCCATGTTTTTGCTATTGTGAATAGAGCTACAACAAACATGCATGTGCAGGTATCTTTTCGGTAGAATCACTTGAGTTCCTCTGGGTATATTCCCAATAGGGGGATTGCTGGGTCATATGGAAGGTCAATTTCTAGTTCTTTCAGAAATTGCCACACTGTCTTCCAAAGAGGTTGCACTAGTTTGCATTCCCACCAGCAGTGTAGAAGTGTCCCGCGTCTGTTGTTTGTTTTATTAATGATGACCATTCTTACTGGGGTTAAGTGGTATCTCAACGTGGTTTTGATTTGCATTTCTCTGATGATTATTAGTTATTTTAAAAAAGCTCTCTTTGAAAGAAGTACAGCTGATTCTTTAACAAAATGGGTTTTAACTGCACATTAAATTTTTAAAATAAATATATTAGAACAATTTTAGAGTTTTGAAACAATTTTCTAAAAATTTGCAACTAAACCTCGTAGTCTGAAATATTGAAAATTAAGAAAAAGTTAGGCAAGTCATGCATGCATCAAATGTATTTAGACACTAGTCTATTTATGTGTTAGTTTACTGTTGATGTTATTGGTAAAGTTTCCAGACAGTAGTAGGCTATTAGTTGTTATGTTTGGGGAATTAAAAAGTTATACATGGGTGGGGCACCGTGGCTCAGCCTGTAATCCCAGCATTCTGGGAGGCAGAGGTGAGAGGGTTGCCTGAGCTCAGTAGTTCGAGCCCAGCCTGGGCAACTTGACAGAACCTTGTTTCTACAATAAACCACAAAAAATTAGCTGGGCATGGTGGCACATGCCTGTAGCTCCATCTACTTGGAAGACTGAGCCTGAAGGATCTCTGGAGCCCGGCAGGTCGAGCATGCCACTGCCCTCCAGCCTGGGCGACAGAGTAAGACCCCAACTCAAAAAAAAAAGTTAGACATGGAATTTTTTACTACAGGGGATCTGTATTTCTAATCTTACACTGTTCAAAAGTCAACTGTACCTTATTTTTGGCTGCTTATTTTATAGACATATAAAGATAAAATTCAATCTTATGTAATAAGTAAACTAGAATTATGTACAAACATACTTTTTTTTCCTTCTCTCAAGTACTAAATTATTATATTATTCATGATTACTTGTATGCATGTTCTAGATTCTGGCTTCTAAGAAATTAAAGAAAATAAGATCCATGTCCCTTTTGAACATATATTTTAAGTATGTAATAATGCTTGTGTAAATATTCTTTATTGGCCATAAATTGCCTTAATATCTGTATTAGAAAATGCTATTTTTACACTATTTGAAAATACTTTTAAATTATCTGAGAATTTCCGAAAGCTTACTTTAATTAAATTATTGCTTAGATCACTTTGTAATTGTTGGGTCAAGAAAACGAGAAGGTAGGAAAAGAGATGGGAGATGAGCAGCTTGACAGAAACACATATTTATTCCAAGGCAGAGAACCCGCAGGGTGGCCTCCATAAAACTGAAGCCCACTACTACCTACAGACTAGGGCAGTTATAGGGCTTGGGGGATACTTTTGTGGTTGGTGTGGCTGGGGGTCACTAAGGCATTAGTTAAGTAAGTGGAGAGGAAGGCTTGCAGTTAGGGTAAGTGCTATATATGGCAGGACACATTCTGGGGTTAGTGCTTAGCTGAAAAGTTTCCATCCTGGTTTGTGTTAGCAAAGCAGGTGGGACTATCTACGATGGCTTTTCTAAGGCTAACAATAATCACAGGCTATCATAATCCAAATTTAAAATTACAGAATGATTTTGGTTTTAGTTGTATTTGTATCAGTTTTCTGTCTTAGACAATGTTAAGTATATGAAGAAAAGTAGAATTATTTTGAAATAATCAGAGTTATGACTTCCAAAATAAGACTTAATGATCCCTGTGGTGGGCTGTAGAGTGAAGCAATGACGTCCAAATCCCCATCTGCAGAATCTGTGGATAGGTTATTGACATGGCAAAAGGGACTTTGCAGATATGATTAGATTTATTATCATTTTTAAGTACAAATGATTTTATTTTCAGCATCATCATGGGGCAACATACGTGTATTCCCTTGTTGATGAGGTGTGCCCACCCTCCCCTGGCAGTTTCCCACTACTGCCAAACCCTTTCTTATAGTATTATGATAATTGCCCAAGGTCCGCTTATGAGTGATGAGGAGATTATCCCAAGCCATTCAGATAGGTCCAATATAATTAAGAGGGTCTTTTTAAAAGGAAGGTCAGAGTCAGAGAAGAAGACGGGGTGAGCAAAACAGTGTCACAAAGATGTTACCAAAAGTCAAAAAATGGAACTGTCATATAGAAGTTGAATAAGAGGAGGAAATTAATTCTTACCTAGAGCCACCAGAGGGAACACAACCCTGCTGATCCCTTGATTTTAGCCAATGAGACACATCACAAACTTTAGCGCTCTGGAATTGTAAAGTAATGACTTCGTGCTGTTTCAAGTCACATTTTTGGTTTGTTACAGCAGCAATGGGAAACTCATATGAAGATCTTCAAATCAACTTTATAAAGAGTATGTCTAGTCACATACTGCCCCTTCCTCTTTCTTATGGTGTGCTTATTTTATACTAACTCTAAATCCCAAGAATAAATCATCCTGCAGTTGAAATGGCTGACAGAGTCCTACACATGGAATCTTTCTAGCACACTGCGTGTCCATCAGCCACAAAGTGATCAGCAAATTAAAATGTCAAGTCACCAATAACCATGTACATATAATTTGATCCCCTTAATTGCCCCTGGTATATAAAAGATATAACATATGAACAGAGAAGGGGGATACAAATACATTTGTTTTAATCTGTGAAATGCATTAAACCTTCCGAAAGATAATAAAAACATAAAGAGCTCATGTAGGTTAACTGTACGAGGAAAGACCAGCAAGTTGAAAGAGTCTTCCACCATACCAAGTCAAGTATTAAGCTTATCCCAGTGACAGTTACCTTGACTTCCTTCCCATTGATAGATTGTTTCAATGCTTTCCTTTCCATTAGAAGGTCCCTTTGTCTTCCTGCATGACGACTAAAGGTTCAAGATGGCTCCTTTTATGGAGGCAGTCCAACAAAGTAAATTCTAAGTTATGTAAAAAAGCAAAGTTAATCATGCCATGTAGCTGAAGAGAATATATAATAGAAGATATGCAATTCAATCTAGTAATACTGAGAACGAAAATATCTTTAAGGAAAACTCTTTAAAAGTTTGTCATTTTCAAATGGATTTCCTAATGTTTTATGGTTTATTTGGTGTTTTGTTTTGACTTTTTGTTTCCTTCCCATTTCTCATCTGACACATAAAGATGCTTTAGGGTCTCACAAGATAAGATTAAGCTAGTTCAGATATTACTTCTTTTTGCCTTTCTTTTCCTAGTCCAAACTTTCATAGTTTTAAATGCTGAATAATATTGTGGGGATACAGCTTCTGTTATTCTAACACTTTATCCTGTGCCTTGGCTGTCACTGTAAAAATGGCCCATACCCCTGGAGCAATAAGAGCAACAAAAAACTAGCATATTCAAGTAAAAGACAAGTCTACTTTCCACCTACCGTGGTATATTTAAGCTCTGGAATTTACCCATGATATGTGGATAAATTGCAAATGTGTAGATACCTGCACGGTGTTCTACTCCCAGGCTTCTCTTCTCGTTGGCCTTTGGGATAACATTACTATTATATTTTACTGTTTATTAGAATCAAGAATTTTTAAAATTCTTTTAAAATATGCATTTCAGTGTTCAAGATTGGTAAATATAAATACCATTATAAGTTTTATGACTGTCTTAGTCACAGCAGAATAAGTCTGATCATAAAAAATATTCCTTTTTAATCATCAATAACGAATGATCTAGTAGCTATGTCTTTAATATGGAAATTAAAGAAAACAGTTGGATTGAGAGTTGCATTAGAGCTTGTCTTTTTTGAATCATTTTTTGGGCTTAACTCTATTTCAAAGTTCAATTGAACTTTGAAATTCGCAACTATTTATATTGATATTTTTAGTCACTTAATTAAAATAACAAGTGCAGAAAATTGCAATTAATGTCTCAAATCAATGAATGTTAAATACTCCCAAAATGAAAATATTCATAAGTTCAAAACCTAGATTTATGAATAATAAATCATCCCTATGCAAAGAAGTTGGACACTAAAATTTTTACAATCTTTGAAAACAGACTTGGCATATATATGTTGTGAATATCTGAAATGAGCTATTATTCATTTTTTAGCTACATTACTGTGGAATATTAGAAAAATCTAAGGTTGAACTAGACAAACATATTTTAAAATAAATGATTTATAGGTCATTAGTGTAACTCCACATTTATTTATCCTTTTTTGACAAAGAGTAACCTGAAGTTCAGCCCAGAATATATATCCATTTGACTGCCTTATTTTTTTTTAATATACTTCTCATCTCACTGTCTGTCATTCGAGTATATGTTCTTCCTGGAAAATATTCTATTTGAGCGTTACTTAACGACTTAGATCTGCAAACCCTTTATGTAACAAGATGTATGTTTTTGAACACCAAGATGATGAACTTAGGGAACTTTGAAGAGTCAAACAGGGTATTTCATATAAAAATGGGAGAATAGAATCTGAGAATCTCCATAATTGGTCACACATAGATATAGGAACATAATTGGTTCACAACACATGCTTTTTTTTCTTTGAGTTGAAGTCTTACTCTGTCACCCGGATGGGAGTGCAGTGGCCGCTCCCGGCCATCCCAGCCTTGACCTGCCGGGCTCCGGCGATCTTTCCGCCTCAGCCTTCCCAGTAGCCGGAATTACAGGCCTGTGCTACCACGTCCGGCTGATTTTTGGATTTATTGTAGAGATGAGGTCTCGCTGCCCAGGCGGGTCTCGAACCGCGGGCTCAGGCA